>NW_027367122.1:0-61765 GCF_046119375.1 Phyllobates terribilis | reverse complement strand
GAAAAAGCAAAAAATTTCAGAATTGCACCTTGCAATGTGGAGATATTACTGTTTGTGCATTTACAATATTCATTGATTTTTGCCATTGAAAAACATGTTTTTCATATACCAGAAATGTTTGAAGCTACTGACTGAATGAAAGGAGCTGGCATCTCACTCTCTTTGAATCTTCTTTATCATGCTAGGATTAACAGGAAAAAGCAAAAAATTTCAGAATTGCACCTTGCAATGTGGAGATATTACTGTTTGTGCATTTACAATATTCATTGATTTTTGCCATTGAAAAACATGTTTTTCATATACAAGAAATGTTTGAAGCTACTGACTGAATGAAAGGAGCTGGCATCTCACTCTCTTTGAATCTTCTTTATCATGCTAGGATTAGCAGGAAAAAGCAAAAAATTTCAGAATTGCACCTTGCAATGTGGAGATATTACTGTTTGTGCATTTACAATATTCATTGATTTTTGCCATTGAAAAACATGTTTTTCATATACCAGAAATGTTTGAAGCTACTGACTGAATGAAAGGAGCTGGCATCTCACTCTCTTTGAATCTTCTTTATCATGCTAGGATTAACAGGAAAAAGCTAAAAATTTCAGAATTGCACCGTGCAATGTGGAGATATTACTGTTTGTGCATTTACAATATTCATTGATTTTTGCCATTGAAAAACATGTTTTTCATATACCAGAAATGTTTGAAGCTACTGACTGAATGAAAGGAGCTGGCATCTCACTCTCTTTGAATCTTCTTTATCATGCTAGGATTAGCAGGAAAAAGCAAAAAATTTCAGAATTGCACCTTGCAATGTGGAGATATTACTGTTTGTGCATTTACAATATTCATTGATTTTTGCCATTGAAAAACATGTTTTTCATATACCAGAAATGTTTGAAGCTACTGACTGAATGAAAGGAGCTGGCATCTCACTCTCTTTGAATCTTCTTTATCATGATAGGATTAACAGGAAAAAGCAAAAAATTTCAGAATTGCACCTTGCAATGTGGAGATATTACTGTTTGTGCATTTACAATATTCATTGATTTTTGCCATTGAAAAACATGTTTTTCATATACCAGAAATGTTTGAAGCTACTGACTGAATGAAAGGAGCTGGCATCTCACTCTCTTTGAATCTTCTTTATCATGCTAGGATTAACAGGAAAAAGCTAAAAATTTCAGAATTGCACCGTGCAATGTGGAGATATTACTGTTTGTGCATTTACAATATTCATTGATTTTTGCCATTGAAAAACATGTTTTTCATATACCAGAAATGTTTGAAGCTACTGACTGAATGAAAGGAGCTGGCATCTCACTCTCTTTGAATCTTTATCATGCTAGGATTAGCAGGAAAAAGCAAAAAATTTCAGAATTGCACCTTGCAATGTGGAGATATTACTGTTTGTGCATTTACAATATTCATTGATTTTTGCCATTGAAAAACATGTTTTTCATATACCAGAAATGTTTGAAGCTACTGACTGAATGAAAGGAGCTGGCATCTCACTCTCTTTGAATCTTCTTTATCATGCTAGGATTAACAGGAAAAAGCAAAAAATTTCAGAATTGCACCTTGCAATGTGGAGATATTACTGTTTGTGCATTTACAATATTCATTGATTTTTGCCATTGAAAAACATGTTTTTCATATACCAGAAATGTTTGAAGCTACTGACTGAATGAAAGGAGCTGGCATCTCACTCTCTTTGAATCTTCTTTATCATGCTAGGATTAACAGGAAAAAGCTAAAAATTTCAGAATTGCACCGTGCAATGTGGAGATATTACTGTTTGTGCATTTACAATATTCATTGATTTTTGCCATTGAAAAACATGTTTTTCATATACCAGAAATGTTTGAAGCTACTGACTGAATGAAAGGAGCTGGCATCTCACTCTCTTTGAATCTTCTTTATCATGCTAGGATTAACAGGAAAAAGCAAAAAATTTCAGAATTGCACCTTGCAATGTGGAGATATTACTGTTTGTGCATTTACAATATTCATTGATTTTTGCCATTGAAAAACGTCCAGAAATGTTTGAAGCTACTGACTGAATGAAAGGAGCTGGCATCTCACTCTCTTTGAATCTTCTTTATCATGCTAGGATTAACAGGAAAAAGCTAAAAATTTCAGAATTGCACCGTGCAATGTGGAGATATTACTGTTTGTGCATTTACAATATTCATTGATTTTTGCCATTGAAAAACATGTTTTTCATATACCAGAAATGTTTGAAGCTACTGACTGAATGAAAGGAGCTGGCATCTCACTCTCTTTGAATCTTCTTTATCATGCTAGGATTAACAGGAAAAAGCAAAAAATTTCAGAATTGCACCTTGCAATGTGGAGATATTACTGTTTGTGCATTTACAATATTCATTGATTTTTGCCATTGAAAAACATGTTTTTCATATACCAGAAATGTTTGAAGCTACTGACTGAATGAAAGGAGCTGGCATCTCACTCTCTTTGAATCTTCTTTATCATGCTAGGATTAACAGGAAAAAGCTAAAAATTTCAGAATTGCACCGTGCAATGTGGAGATATTACTGTTTGTGCATTTACAATATTCATTGATTTTTGCCATTGAAAAACATGTTTTTCATATACCAGAAATGTTTGAAGCTACTGACTGAATGAAAGGAGCTGGCATCTCACTCTCTTTGAATCTTCTTTATCATGCTAGGATTAGCAGGAAAAAGCAAAAAATTTCAGAATTGCACCTTGCAATGTGGAGATATTACTGTTTGTGCATTTACAATATTCATTGATTTTTGCCATTGAAAAACATGTTTTTCATATACCAGAAATGTTTGAAGCTACTGACTGAATGAAAGGAGCTGGCATCTCACTCTCTTTGAATCTTCTTTATCATGCTAGGATTAACAGGAAAAGGCAAAAAATTTCAGAATTGCACCTTGCAATGTGGAGATATTACTGTTTGTGCATTTACAATATTCATTGATTTTTGCCATTGAAAAACATGTTTTTCATATACCAGAAATGTTTGAAGCTACTGACTGAATGAAAGGAGCTGGCATCTCACTCTCTTTGAATCTTCTTTATCATGCTAGGATTAACAGGAAAAAGCTAAAAATTTCAGAATTGCACCGTGCAATGTGGAGATATTACTGTTTGTGCATTTACAATATTCATTGATTTTTGCCATTGAAAAACATGTTTTTCATATACAAGAAATGTTTGAAGCTACTGACTGAATGAAAGGAGCTGGCATCTCACTCTCTTTGAATCTTCTTTATCATGCTAGGATTAGCAGGAAAAAGCAAAAAATTTCAGAATTGCACCTTGCAATGTGGAGATATTACTGTTTGTGCATTTACAATATTCATTGATTTTTGCCATTGAAAAACATGTTTTTCATATACCAGAAATGTTTGAAGCTACTGACTGAATGAAAGGAGCTGGCATCTCACTCTCTTTGAATCTTCTTTATCATGCTAGGATTAACAGGAAAAAGCAAAAAATTTCAGAATTGCACCTTGCAATGTGGAGATATTACTGTTTGTGCATTTACAATATTCATTGATTTTTGCCATTGAAAAACATGTTTTTCATATACAAGAAATGTTTGAAGCTACTGACTGAATGAAAGGAGCTGGCATCTCACTCTCTTTGAATCTTCTTTATCATGCTAGGATTAGCAGGAAAAAGCAAAAAATTTCAGAATTGCACCTTGCAATGTGGAGATATTACTGTTTGTGCATTTACAATATTCATTGATTTTTGCCATTGAAAAACATGTTTTTCATATACCAGAAATGTTTGAAGCTACTGACTGAATGAAAGGAGCTGGCATCTCACTCTCTTTGAATCTTCTTTATCATGCTAGGATTAACAGGAAAAAGCTAAAAATTTCAGAATTGCACCGTGCAATGTGGAGATATTACTGTTTGTGCATTTACAATATTCATTGATTTTTGCCATTGAAAAACATGTTTTTCATATACCAGAAATGTTTGAAGCTACTGACTGAATGAAAGGAGCTGGCATCTCACTCTCTTTGAATCTTCTTTATCATGCTAGGATTAGCAGGAAAAAGCAAAAAATTTCAGAATTGCACCTTGCAATGTGGAGATATTACTGTTTGTGCATTTACAATATTCATTGATTTTTGCCATTGAAAAACATGTTTTTCATATACCAGAAATGTTTGAAGCTACTGACTGAATGAAAGGAGCTGGCATCTCACTCTCTTTGAATCTTCTTTATCATGATAGGATTAACAGGAAAAAGCAAAAAATTTCAGAATTGCACCTTGCAATGTGGAGATATTACTGTTTGTGCATTTACAATATTCATTGATTTTTGCCATTGAAAAACATGTTTTTCATATACCAGAAATGTTTGAAGCTACTGACTGAATGAAAGGAGCTGGCATCTCACTCTCTTTGAATCTTCTTTATCATGCTAGGATTAACAGGAAAAAGCTAAAAATTTCAGAATTGCACCGTGCAATGTGGAGATATTACTGTTTGTGCATTTACAATATTCATTGATTTTTGCCATTGAAAAACATGTTTTTCATATACCAGAAATGTTTGAAGCTACTGACTGAATGAAAGGAGCTGGCATCTCACTCTCTTTGAATCTTTATCATGCTAGGATTAGCAGGAAAAAGCAAAAAATTTCAGAATTGCACCTTGCAATGTGGAGATATTACTGTTTGTGCATTTACAATATTCATTGATTTTTGCCATTGAAAAACATGTTTTTCATATACCAGAAATGTTTGAAGCTACTGACTGAATGAAAGGAGCTGGCATCTCACTCTCTTTGAATCTTCTTTATCATGCTAGGATTAACAGGAAAAAGCAAAAAATTTCAGAATTGCACCTTGCAATGTGGAGATATTACTGTTTGTGCATTTACAATATTCATTGATTTTTGCCATTGAAAAACATGTTTTTCATATACCAGAAATGTTTGAAGCTACTGACTGAATGAAAGGAGCTGGCATCTCACTCTCTTTGAATCTTCTTTATCATGCTAGGATTAACAGGAAAAAGCTAAAAATTTCAGAATTGCACCGTGCAATGTGGAGATATTACTGTTTGTGCATTTACAATATTCATTGATTTTTGCCATTGAAAAACATGTTTTTCATATACCAGAAATGTTTGAAGCTACTGACTGAATGAAAGGAGCTGGCATCTCACTCTCTTTGAATCTTCTTTATCATGCTAGGATTAACAGGAAAAAGCAAAAAATTTCAGAATTGCACCTTGCAATGTGGAGATATTACTGTTTGTGCATTTACAATATTCATTGATTTTTGCCATTGAAAAACGTCCAGAAATGTTTGAAGCTACTGACTGAATGAAAGGAGCTGGCATCTCACTCTCTTTGAATCTTCTTTATCATGCTAGGATTAACAGGAAAAAGCTAAAAATTTCAGAATTGCACCGTGCAATGTGGAGATATTACTGTTTGTGCATTTACAATATTCATTGATTTTTGCCATTGAAAAACATGTTTTTCATATACCAGAAATGTTTGAAGCTACTGACTGAATGAAAGGAGCTGGCATCTCACTCTCTTTGAATCTTCTTTATCATGCTAGGATTAGCAGGAAAAAGCTAAAAATTTCAGAATTGCACCTTGCAATGTGGAGATATTACTGTTTGTGCATTTACAATATTCATTGATTTTTGCCATTGAAAAACATGTTTTTCATATACCAGAAATGTTTGAAGCTACTGACTGAATGAAAGGAGCTGGCATCTCACTCTCTTTGAATCTTCTTTATCATGCTAGGATTAACAGGAAAAAGCAAAAAATTTCAGAATTGCACCTTGCAATGTGGAGATATTACTGTTTGTGCATTTACAATATTCATTGATTTTTGCCATTGAAAAACATGTTTTTCATATACAAGAAATGTTTGAAGCTACTGACTGAATGAAAGGAGCTGGCATCTCACTCTCTTTGAATCTTCTTTATCATGCTAGGATTAGCAGGAAAAAGCAAAAAATTTCAGAATTGCACCTTGCAATGTGGAGATATTACTGTTTGTGCATTTACAATATTCATTGATTTTTGCCATTGAAAAACATGTTTTTCATATACCAGAAATGTTTGAAGCTACTGACTGAATGAAAGGAGCTGGCATCTCACTCTCTTTGAATCTTCTTTATCATGCTAGGATTAACAGGAAAAAGCTAAAAATTTCAGAATTGCACCGTGCAATGTGGAGATATTACTGTTTGTGCATTTACAATATTCATTGATTTTTGCCATTGAAAAACATGTTTTTCATATACCAGAAATGTTTGAAGCTACTGACTGAATGAAAGGAGCTGGCATCTCACTCTCTTTGAATCTTCTTTATCATGCTAGGATTAGCAGGAAAAAGCAAAAAATTTCAGAATTGCACCTTGCAATGTGGAGATATTACTGTTTGTGCATTTACAATATTCATTGATTTTTGCCATTGAAAAACATGTTTTTCATATACCAGAAATGTTTGAAGCTACTGACTGAATGAAAGGAGCTGGCATCTCACTCTCTTTGAATCTTCTTTATCATGCTAGGATTAACAGGAAAAAGCAAAAAATTTCAGAATTGCACCTTGCAATGTGGAGATATTACTGTTTGTGCATTTACAATATTCATTGATTTTTGCCATTGAAAAACATGTTTTTCATATACCAGAAATGTTTGAAGCTACTGACTGAATGAAAGGAGCTGGCATCTCACTCTCTTTGAATCTTCTTTATCATGCTAGGATTAACAGGAAAAAGCTAAAAATTTCAGAATTGCACCGTGCAATGTGGAGATATTACTGTTTGTGCATTTACAATATTCATTGATTTTTGCCATTGAAAAACATGTTTTTCATATACCAGAAATGTTTGAAGCTACTGACTGAATGAAAGGAGCTGGCATCTCACTCTCTTTGAATCTTTATCATGCTAGGATTAGCAGGAAAAAGCAAAAAATTTCAGAATTGCACCTTGCAATGTGGAGATATTACTGTTTGTGCATTTACAATATTCATTGATTTTTGCCATTGAAAAACATGTTTTTCATATACCAGAAATGTTTGAAGCTACTGACTGAATGAAAGGAGCTGGCATCTCACTCTCTTTGAATCTTCTTTATCATGCTAGGATTAACAGGAAAAAGCAAAAAATTTCAGAATTGCACCTTGCAATGTGGAGATATTACTGTTTGTGAATTTACAATATTCATTGATTTTTGCCATTGAAAAACATGTTTTTCATATACCAGAAATGTTTGAAGCTACTGACTGAATGAAAGGAGCTGGCATCTCACTCTCTTTGAATCTTCTTTATCATGCTAGGATTAACAGGAAAAAGCTAAAAATTTCAGAATTGCACCGTGCAATGTGGAGATATTACTGTTTGTGCATTTACAATATTCATTGATTTTTGCCATTGAAAAACATGTTTTTCATATACCAGAAATGTTTGAAGCTACTGACTGAATGAAAGGAGCTGGCATCTCACTCTCTTTGAATCTTCTTTATCATGCTAGGATTAACAGGAAAAAGCAAAAAATTTCAGAATTGCACCTTGCAATGTGGAGATATTACTGTTTGTGCATTTACAATATTCATTGATTTTTGCCATTGAAAAACGTCCAGAAATGTTTGAAGCTACTGACTGAATGAAAGGAGCTGGCATCTCACTCTCTTTGAATCTTCTTTATCATGCTAGGATTAACAGGAAAAAGCTAAAAATTTCAGAATTGCACCGTGCAATGTGGAGATATTACTGTTTGTGCATTTACAATATTCATTGATTTTTGCCATTGAAAAACATGTTTTTCATATACCAGAAATGTTTGAAGCTACTGACTGAATGAAAGGAGCTGGCATCTCACTCTCTTTGAATCTTCTTTATCATGCTAGGATTAGCAGGAAAAAGCTAAAAATTTCAGAATTGCACCTTGCAATGTGGAGATATTACTGTTTGTGCATTTACAATATTCATTGATTTTTGCCATTGAAAAACATGTTTTTCATATACCAGAAATGTTTGAAGCTACTGACTGAATGAAAGGAGCTGGCATCTCACTCTCTTTGAATCTTCTTTATCATGCTAGGATTAACAGGAAAAAGCAAAAAATTTCAGAATTGCACCTTGCAATGTGGAGATATTACTGTTTGTGCATTTACAATATTCATTGATTTTTGCCATTGAAAAACATGTTTTTCATATACCAGAAATGTTTGAAGCTACTGACTGAATGAAAGGAGCTGGCATCTCACTCTCTTTGAATCTTCTTTATCATGCTAGGATTAACAGGAAAAAGCTAAAAATTTCAGAATTGCACCGTGCAATGTGGAGATATTACTGTTTGTGCATTTACAATATTCATTGATTTTTGCCATTGAAAAACATGTTTTTCATATACCAGAAATGTTTGAAGCTACTGACTGAATGAAAGGAGCTGGCATCTCACTCTCTTTGAATCTTCTTTATCATGCTAGGATTAGCAGGAAAAAGCAAAAAATTTCAGAATTGCACCTTGCAATGTGGAGATATTACTGTTTGTGCATTTACAATATTCATTGATTTTTGCCATTGAAAAACATGTTTTTCATATACCAGAAATGTTTGAAGCTACTGACTGAATGAAAGGAGCTGGCATCTCACTCTCTTTGAATCTTCTTTATCATGCTAGGATTAGCAGGAAAAAGCAAAAAATTTCAGAATTGCACCTTGCAATTTGGAGATATTACTGTTTGTGCATTTACAATATTCATTGATTTTTGCCATTGAAAAACATGTTTTTCATATACCAGAAATGTTTGAAGCTACTGACTGAATGAAAGGAGCTGGCATCTCACTCTCTTTGAATCTTCTTTATCATGCTAGGATTAACAGGAAAAAGCAAAAAATTTCAGAATTGCACCTTGCAATGTGGAGATATTACTGTTTGTGCATTTACAATATTCATTGATTTTTGCCATTGAAAAACATGTTTTTCATATACCAGAAATGTTTGAAGCTACTGACTGAATGAAAGGAGCTGGCATCTCACTCTCTTTGTTTTACCATATTTTTTTATTTTTAATAAACAATTTAACAGGGGAATAACACACGTAGCATAAAAGTAGTGACAAAAGAATATTCATAATAAGGGAAAAATTCTGAGGGAAAGGAAAGGGAAAGGGAACAAACGGGAATGGATAAACAGGAAAGATGGGAGAATTTTGTTCGTCAAATAGTATATACGATAATACAGAAATTTGAACACTTTAAACACACATTACTATCATTAGCAAAATTAAACATATTAATGAGCTAAACACGACACACATTAAGATGTTCCAGCGTTATGAGAGGGTTGAGGGAATTTAGTGAGCCAAATATCCCACTTCCTAGAAAATTTAAGTAAATTATTGTTGATAAGGGAAAATCTGAGTTCAAATATTCTATGGAGATTCATCTTATCAACTAAGTCCTCCAAAGTGGGGACATGTGACTTTCTCCAATAAAAAGCCAATGCGTTCTTACACACTGAAAATAAGTGAATCACCAAAGATCTTTCAAACGACTTATATGGTTCAAGATCTAAGGATAGTAAAGCCATTTGAGGGGTCAATACTACAGGTCTGCCTAAAAGGTCATCTACCAAAGAAGAGATCTGAGCCCATAGATTCCGGATTTTTGGGCAGCTCCAAAAGAGATGTAAAAGATCTCCCCTGAGGCCGCACTCCCTCCAACAAAGGGGAGAGTTGCTGGGCTTTATATGGTGAAGCCTGATTGGAGTGTAATACCATCTGGTTAGAATTTTGAAGTAAGCCTCTTGTAAGGGCATAGATATATTAGAGGCCTGAGAAAAAAGAACAGCACTCTCCCATTGATCGGATTGGAAATTGAGTTTTAGATCTTTTTCCCAGCGTATCATGTAGAGGTGTTTTTGGAAGGAAAGATCATTATTGAAGCTGTTATATATGTGTCTCAGGCTCCAAAAAATTTTGTGGGATGGGTTGCTTAACAGGTTCACCGAGGTTTCAGAAACAATAAGTTTACCAGAAATAAATTCCAGAATAATGCTCTTTAAATGAGAGTATAAAAAGAAATCAGAAGAAGGTAAGTTGAATCTTTTTTTAAGAGTTTGGAAAGGAATAAAGGCAGAAGCTTCATAGAAGTCTCCAATTTTCCTTAACCCTTTATTGTCCCACTGATCTGGAATGGAAGAGTTATACAGATCAGCAACAAAACCAATTGGAAAATTTTTGACAAAAGAAAACTTATCCCTATCAGAATCTCTTAGGGGACTCTTTTTCTTTCTTTTGGCGATTTTTTTCCAGGCGTCAATAATCGCCTGGAAAATAGGATGGGAAGAATCATGAGTGCACTGTTTAAAGAGATGCCTAAGTAACAATTCACGGGGAGAAGAACCATTATTTAAGAAGGTCTCCAGAGTCATCCAAGCTGGGGGACTGTCAGAATTAAACCAATTACTGCTCTGTTTGATGAGGTTTGCCAAATAGTAAGCGAAAATATTAGGGTGGCTCAGACCTCCGTTGCACTTATTCTTGTACAATATATCTGCAGATATCCTCGCACGTTTATTATCCCAGACATAGGAATTAATCTGATTTTGAATTTTTTGAATAAAGATGTGAGAAATAGTTAGAGGTAAGTTGCGGAAAAAATACAAGATTTTGGGTAGAACAAACATCTTAATAGAGAGGACTCTACCCCACCATGACAAATCTCTTTTCAAAAATTCCATCAAATCTCCACGGACGATATCCTCAATCAGAACCAGGTTGTCAGAAATTGTTGAGTTAATAGTTTTACCAATACTGATCCCCAAATAAGTCAGATTGCGTTTAGCCAAACCGAAGGAAAATCTCGAGTGTAAAACCTCTCTCGTCTGACGGTCCAGATTAATGTTTAAAAGTTTAGACTTCTCATTATTGATCTTAAAATAAGAAATCTGAGAGAATAGTTCTAGAACCTTCGAAACTTCCGCAACCGAATTTACTGGGTCCAGCAAGGAAAGCATAACATCATCTGCAAAGAGGCCAATTTTAAATTCTCGAGATGGGGTAGAAATCCCCCTAATGTCAGTGTTTTCTCTAATCCTCTGTGCCAAAGGCTCCATAGCCAGGACAAAGAGAAGGGGGGAAAGTGGGCAACCCTGTCTAGTACCATTTGTGATAGGGATTGGATTTGAGAGATAATTGTTAACATAAATTTTTGCTTGGGGGTTAGAATAGAGGGCCATAATTGAAGAGAGAAATTTGTTATCAAAACCGAATTTAATAAGGGTGAGTTTAAGGTATAGCCAATTTAACCTGTCGAAAGCTTTTTCAGCGTCTAAAGCAAGCAATGAAGTTGGGAGTTTCGCCGTATTTATCACCTTAATAATATTCAGAAGTCTTCTAGAACCATCAGTTGCTTGCCTCCCACCAACGAAGCCAATCTGATCATCGTTGATGAGAGATGGGAGAATAGTCGATAAACGATTGGCCAGAATTTTCGAATATATCTTAATATCAGTGTTAATTAGCGAAATGGGCCTATAATTTTTAACATTATCTCTCTCATCCTTAGACTTGGGTATTAGGGTAATGGTGGCTTCCAGCATTTCTGAGGGGAAGGAGCTTATTGAGGAAGCATGATTGAAAATTTTCGTGAGAGGGGAAGAAAGTAGGTCACAAAAAGTTTTATAATACTCATTAATGAACCCATCTGGACCCGGAGCCTTGAAATCTTTAAGTTGCTTTATTGTGTTAATAATTTCAAGGTTAGAAAAAGGCTTATTCAATGACTCGTGATCCAGAGGGCTCAATTTCGGTAGGTTAATGGAGGATAAAAATTTGTTGATTGCATCTGGGTGAGGATGGGAAATTAGAGGATCAGTTTTGATGTTGTAGAGTTTTTTGTAAAAATTTGCAAACTGGTTCACTATATCTTTAGGGTGGCAAAACGTTATTCCACTATTGTTTTTTATTTTATCTATTCTATTAATTGCTCTTTTACATTTGACTAGGCGGGCCATAAAGCGGGTAGGTTTATTTAGAGCCGCATAGTAATTAAATTTTGATTTCCGAATAATTGCATCATAGGAGGAAGAAATTTCTGATTTTAGCTCTACCCTTAAATTTGAGAGTTCTTTTTGAATTATTGGGGAAGGGGAAGGAAGATTAATTTGCTCTAATTCTTTTTCCCTAATCAGTTTTTGAAGAGAATTAATTTTTGATCTTTTTTCTTTTTTTTCAGATGAGGATATCTGCATTAGTACACCACGAAGGACGGCCTTGTGAGCGCACCAGCTGGAGAAGGGATTAGATAAATCTGGGGTATCGTTCTCCCTAAAATAATCAGAAATAGCTTTTTCAATAATTTTTTTGTTTTTGGGGTTATGAATAAGTGAAGATCTACATTTCCAAAGAAATCCATTTTTAATAAGAGGACCAATATGAATTTCACATGACGTAGGGGCATGATCTGATAGAGACCTAAGGCCTATAGATACGTTAGAGAATTTGGGTAAAGAAAAAACGTCAGTTATTATTAAGTCTATTCTAGAGGCCGTTTGGTGCGCATCCGAAAAATGGGAGAATTCTTTGGAGGTAGTTTGCAGACATCTAAATGTATCAAATAGTTCATTTTTATAAAGCCAATTATTTAGCGTCGGGTATAAATGACGGCTGGGGGAGGAAGAGTCCATATGCCCGTCCGGGACCATCTCACTCTCTTTGAATCTTCTTTATCATGCTAGGATTAACAGGAAAAAGCTAAAAATTTCAGAATTGCACCGTGCAATGTGGAGATATTACTGTTTGTGCATTTACAATATTCATTGATTTTTGCCATTGAAAAACATGTTTTTCATATACCAGAAATGTTTGAAGCTACTGACTGAATGAAAGGAGCTGGCATCTCACTCTCTTTGAATCTTCTTTATCATGCTAGGATTAACAGGAAAAAGCAAAAAATTTCAGAATTGCACCTTGCAATGTGGAGATATTACTGTTTGTGCATTTACAATATTCATTGATTTTTGCCATTGAAAAACGTCCAGAAATGTTTGAAGCTACTGACTGAATGAAAGGAGCTGGCATCTCACTCTCTTTGAATCTTCTTTATCATGCTAGGATTAACAGGAAAAAGCTAAAAATTTCAGAATTGCACCGTGCAATGTGGAGATATTACTGTTTGTGCATTTACAATATTCATTGATTTTTGCCATTGAAAAACATGTTTTTCATATACCAGAAATGTTTGAAGCTACTGACTGAATGAAAGGAGCTGGCATCTCACTCTCTTTGAATCTTCTTTATCATGCTAGGATTAGCAGGAAAAAGCAAAAAATTTCAGAATTGCACCTTGCAATGTGGAGATATTACTGTTTGTGCATTTACAATATTCATTGATTTTTGCCATTGAAAAACATGTTTTTCATATACCAGAAATGTCTGAAGCTACTGACTGAATGAAAGGAGCTGGCATCTCACTCTCTTTGAATCTTCTTTATCATGCTCGGATTAACAGGAAAAAGCTAAAAATTTCAGAATTGCACCGTGCAATGTGGAGATATTACTGTTTGTGCATTTACAATATTCATTGATTTTTGCCATTGAAAAACATGTTTTTCATATACCAGAAATGTTTGAAGCTACTGACTGAATGAAAGGAGCTGGCATCTCACTCTCTTTGAATCTTCTTTATCATGCTAGGATTAGCAGGAAAAAGCAAAAAATTTCAGAATTGCACCTTGCAATGTGGAGATATTACTGTTTGTGCATTTACAATATTCATTGATTTTTGCCATTGAAAAACATGTTTTTCATATACCAGAAATGTTTGAAGCTACTGACTGAATGAAAGGAGCTGGCATCTCACTCTCTTTGAATCTTTATCATGCTAGGATTAGCAGGAAAAAGCAAAAAATTTCAGAATTGCACCTTGCAATGTGGAGATATTACTGTTTGTGCATTTACAATATTCATTGATTTTTGCCATTGAAAAACATGTTTTTCATATACCAGAAATGTTTGAAGCTACTGACTGAATGAAAGGAGCTGGCATCTCACTCTCTTTGAATCTTCTTTATCATGCTAGGATTAACAGGAAAAAGCAAAAAATTTCAGAATTGCACCTTGCAATGTGGAGATATTACTGTTTGTGCATTTACAATATTCATTGATTTTTGCCATTGAAAAACATGTTTTTCATATACCAGAAATGTTTGAAGCTACTGACTGAATGAAAGGAGCTGGCATCTCACTCTCTTTGAATCTTCTTTATCATGCTAGGATTAACAGGAAAAAGCAAAAAATTTCAGAATTGCACCTTGCAATGTGGAGATATTACTGTTTGTGCATTTACAATATTCATTGATTTTTGCCATTGAAAAACATGTTTTTCATATACCAGAAATGTTTGAAGCTACTGACTGAATGAAAGGAGCTGGCATCTCACTCTCTTTGAATCTTCTTTATCATGCTAGGATTAACAGGAAAAAGCTAAAAATTTCAGAATTGCACCGTGCAATGTGGAGATATTACTGTTTGTGCATTTAAAATATTCATTGATTTTTGCCATTGAAAAACATGTTTTTCATATACCAGAAATGTTTGAAGCTACTGACTGAATGAAAGGAGCTGGCATCTCACTCTCTTTGAATCTTCTTTATCATGCTAGGATTAGCAGGAAAAAGCAAAAAATTTCAGAATTGCACCTTGCAATGTGGAGATATTACTGTTTGTGCATTTACAATATTCATTGATTTTTGCCATTGAAAAACATGTTTTTCATATACCAGAAATGTTTGAAGCTACTGACTGAATGAAAGGAGCTGGCATCTCACTCTCTTTGAATCTTCTTTATCATGCTAGGATTAACAGGAAAAAGCTAAAAATTTCAGAATTGCACCGTGCAATGTGGAGATATTACTGTTTGTGCATTTACAATATTCATTGATTTTTGCCATTGAAAAACATGTTTTTCATATACCAGAAATGTTTGAAGCTACTGACTGAATGAAAGGAGCTGGCATCTCACTCTCTTTGAATCTTCTTTATCATGCTAGGATTAGCAGGAAAAAGCAAAAAATTTCAGAATTGCACCTTGCAATGTGGAGATATTACTGTTTGTGCATTTACAATATTCATTGATTTTTGCCATTGAAAAACATGTTTTTCATATACCAGAAATGTTTGAAGCTACTGACTGAATGAAAGGAGCTGGCATCTCACTCTCTTTGAATCTTCTTTATCATGCTAGGATTAACAGGAAAAAGCAAAAAATTTCAGAATTGCACCTTGCAATGTGGAGATATTACTGTTTGTGCATTTACAATATTCATTGATTTTTGCCATTGAAAAACATGTTTTTCATATACCAGAAATGTTTGAAGCTACTGACTGAATGAAAGGAGCTGGCATCTCACTCTCTTTGAATCTTCTTTATCATGCTAGGATTAACAGGAAAAAGCTAAAAATTTCAGAATTGCACCGTGCAATGTGGAGATATTACTGTTTGTGCACTTACAATATTCATTGATTTTTGCCATTGAAAAACATGTTTTTCATATACCAGAAATGTTTGAAGCTACTGACTGAATGAAAGGAGCTGGCATCTCACTCTCTTTGAATCTTCTTTATCATGCTAGGATTAGCAGGAAAAAGCAAAAAATTTCAGAATTGCACCTTGCAATGTGGAGATATTACTGTTTGTGCATTTACAATATTCATTGATTTTTGCCATTGAAAAACATGTTTTTCATATACCAGAAATGTTTGAAGCTACTGACTGAATGAAAGGAGCTGGCATCTCACTCTCTTTGAATCTTCTTTATCATGCTAGGATTAACAGGAAAAAGCTAAAAATTTCAGAATTGCACCGTGCAATGTGGAGATATTACTGTTTGTGCATTTACAATATTCATTGATTTTTGCCATTGAAAAACATGTTTTTCATATACCAGAAATGTTTGAAGCTACTGACTGAATGAAAGGAGCTGGCATCTCACTCTCTTTGAATCTTCTTTATCATGCTAGGATTAGCAGGAAAAAGCAAAAAATTTCAGAATTGCACCTTGCAATGTGGAGATATTACTGTTTGTGCATTTACAATATTCATTGATTTTTGCCATTGAAAAACATGTTTTTCATATACCAGAAATGTTTGAAGCTACTGACTGAATGAAAGGAGCTGGCATCTTACTCTCTTTGAATCTTCTTTATCATGCTAGGATTAACAGGAAAAAGCAAAAAATTTCAGAATTGCACCTTGCAATGTGGAGATATTACTGTTTGTGCATTTACAATATTCATTGATTTTTGCCATTGAAAAACATGTTTTTCATATACCAGAAATGTTTGAAGCTACTGACTGAATGAAAGGAGCTGGCATCTCACTCTCTTTGAATCTTCTTTATCATGCTAGGATTAACAGGAAAAAGCTAAAAATTTCAGAATTGCACCTTGCAATGTGGAGATATTACTGTTTGTGCATTTACAATATGCATTGATTTTTGCCATTGAAAAACATGTTTTTCATATACCAGAAATGTTTGAAGCTACTGACTGAATGAAAGGAGCTGGCATCTCACTCTCTTTGAATCTTCTTTATCATGCTAGGATTAGCAGGAAAAAGCAAAAAATTTCAGAATTGCACCTTGCAATGTGGAGATATTACTGTTTGTGCATTTACAATATTCATTGATTTTTGCCATTGAAAAACATGTTTTTCATATACCAGAAATGTTTGAAGCTACTGACTGAATGAAAGGAGCTGGCATCTCACTCTCTTTGAATCTTCTTTATCATGCTAGGATTAACAGGAAAAAGCTAAAAATTTCAGAATTGCACCGTGCAATGTGGAGATATTACTGTTTGTGCATTTACAATATTCATTGATTTTTGCCATTGAAAAACATGTTTTTCATATACCAGAAATGTTTGAAGCTACTGACTGAATGAAAGGAGCTGGCATCTCACTCTCTTTGAATCTTCTTTATCATGCTAGGATTAGCAGGAAAAAGCAAAAAATTTCAGAATTGCACCTTGCAATATGGAGATATTACTGTTTGTGCATTTACAATATTCATTGATTTTTGCCTTTGAAAAACATGTTTTTCATATACCAGAAATGTTTGAAGCTACTGACTGAATGAAAGGAGCTGGCATCTCACTCTCTTTGAATCTTCTTTATCATGCTAGGATTAACAGGAAAAAGCAAAAAATTTCAGAATTGCACCTTGCAATGTGGAGATATTACTGTTTGTGCATTTACAATATTCATTGATTTTTGCCATTGAAAAACATGTTTTTCATATACCAGAAATGTTTGAAGCTACTGACTGAATGAAAGGAGCTGGCATCTCACTCTCTTTGAATCTTCTTTATCATGCTAGGATTAACAGGAAAAAGCTAAAAATTTCAGAATTGCACCGTGCAATGTGGAGATATTACTGTTTGTGCATTTACAATATTCATTGATTTTTGCCATTGAAAAACATGTTTTTCATATACCAGAAATGTTTGAAGCTACTGACTGAATGAAAGGAGCTGGCATCTCACTCTCTTTGAATCTTCTTTATCATGCTAGGATTAGCAGGAAAAAGCAAAAAATTTCAGAATTGCACCTTGCAATGTGGAGATATTACTGTTTGTGCATTTACAATATTCATTGATTTTTGCCATTGAAAAACATGTTTTTCATATACCAGAAATGTTTGAAGCTACTGACTGAATGAAAGGAGCTGGCATCTCACTCTCTTTGAATCTTCTTTATCATGCTAGGATTAACAGGAAAAGGCAAAAAATTTCAGAATTGCACCTTGCAATGTGGAGATATTACTGTTTGTGCATTTACAATATTCATTGATTTTTGCCATTGAAAAACATGTTTTTCATATACCAGAAATGTTTGAAGCTACTGACTGAATGAAAGGAGCTGGCATCTCACTCTCTTTGAATCTTCTTTATCATGCTAGGATTAACAGGAAAAAGCTAAAAATTTCAGAATTGCACCGTGCAATGTGGAGATATTACTGTTTGTGCATTTACAATATTCATTGATTTTTGCCATTGAAAAACATGTTTTTCATATACAAGAAATGTTTGAAGCTACTGACTGAATGAAAGGAGCTGGCATCTCACTCTCTTTGAATCTTCTTTATCATGCTAGGATTAGCAGGAAAAAGCAAAAAATTTCAGAATTGCACCTTGCAATGTGGAGATATTACTGTTTGTGCATTTACAATATTCATTGATTTTTGCCATTGAAAAACATGTTTTTCATATACCAGAAATGTTTGAAGCTACTGACTGAATGAAAGGAGCTGGCATCTCACTCTCTTTGAATCTTCTTTATCATGCTAGGATTAACAGGAAAAAGCAAAAAATTTCAGAATTGCACCTTGCAATGTGGAGATATTACTGTTTGTGCATTTACAATATTCATTGATTTTTGCCATTGAAAAACATGTTTTTCATATACAAGAAATGTTTGAAGCTACTGACTGAATGAAAGGAGCTGGCATCTCACTCTCTTTGAATCTTCTTTATCATGCTAGGATTAGCAGGAAAAAGCAAAAAATTTCAGAATTGCACCTTGCAATGTGGAGATATTACTGTTTGTGCATTTACAATATTCATTGATTTTTGCCATTGAAAAACATGTTTTTCATATACCAGAAATGTTTGAAGCTACTGACTGAATGAAAGGAGCTGGCATCTCACTCTCTTTGAATCTTCTTTATCATGCTAGGATTAACAGGAAAAAGCTAAAAATTTCAGAATTGCACCGTGCAATGTGGAGATATTACTGTTTGTGCATTTACAATATTCATTGATTTTTGCCATTGAAAAACATGTTTTTCATATACCAGAAATGTTTGAAGCTACTGACTGAATGAAAGGAGCTGGCATCTCACTCTCTTTGAATCTTCTTTATCATGCTAGGATTAGCAGGAAAAAGCAAAAAATTTCAGAATTGCACCTTGCAATGTGGAGATATTACTGTTTGTGCATTTACAATATTCATTGATTTTTGCCATTGAAAAACATGTTTTTCATATACCAGAAATGTTTGAAGCTACTGACTGAATGAAAGGAGCTGGCATCTCACTCTCTTTGAATCTTCTTTATCATGATAGGATTAACAGGAAAAAGCAAAAAATTTCAGAATTGCACCTTGCAATGTGGAGATATTACTGTTTGTGCATTTACAATATTCATTGATTTTTGCCATTGAAAAACATGTTTTTCATATACCAGAAATGTTTGAAGCTACTGACTGAATGAAAGGAGCTGGCATCTCACTCTCTTTGAATCTTCTTTATCATGCTAGGATTAACAGGAAAAAGCTAAAAATTTCAGAATTGCACCGTGCAATGTGGAGATATTACTGTTTGTGCATTTACAATATTCATTGATTTTTGCCATTGAAAAACATGTTTTTCATATACCAGAAATGTTTGAAGCTACTGACTGAATGAAAGGAGCTGGCATCTCACTCTCTTTGAATCTTTATCATGCTAGGATTAGCAGGAAAAAGCAAAAAATTTCAGAATTGCACCTTGCAATGTGGAGATATTACTGTTTGTGCATTTACAATATTCATTGATTTTTGCCATTGAAAAACATGTTTTTCATATACCAGAAATGTTTGAAGCTACTGACTGAATGAAAGGAGCTGGCATCTCACTCTCTTTGAATCTTCTTTATCATGCTAGGATTAACAGGAAAAAGCAAAAAATTTCAGAATTGCACCTTGCAATGTGGAGATATTACTGTTTGTGCATTTACAATATTCATTGATTTTTGCCATTGAAAAACATGTTTTTCATATACCAGAAATGTTTGAAGCTACTGACTGAATGAAAGGAGCTGGCATCTCACTCTCTTTGAATCTTCTTTATCATGCTAGGATTAACAGGAAAAAGCTAAAAATTTCAGAATTGCACCGTGCAATGTGGAGATATTACTGTTTGTGCATTTACAATATTCATTGATTTTTGCCATTGAAAAACATGTTTTTCATATACCAGAAATGTTTGAAGCTACTGACTGAATGAAAGGAGCTGGCATCTCACTCTCTTTGAATCTTCTTTATCATGCTAGGATTAACAGGAAAAAGCAAAAAATTTCAGAATTGCACCTTGCAATGTGGAGATATTACTGTTTGTGCATTTACAATATTCATTGATTTTTGCCATTGAAAAACGTCCAGAAATGTTTGAAGCTACTGACTGAATGAAAGGAGCTGGCATCTCACTCTCTTTGAATCTTCTTTATCATGCTAGGATTAACAGGAAAAAGCTAAAAATTTCAGAATTGCACCGTGCAATGTGGAGATATTACTGTTTGTGCATTTACAATATTCATTGATTTTTGCCATTGAAAAACATGTTTTTCATATACCAGAAATGTTTGAAGCTACTGACTGAATGAAAGGAGCTGGCATCTCACTCTCTTTGAATCTTCTTTATCATGCTAGGATTAGCAGGAAAAAGCTAAAAATTTCAGAATTGCACCTTGCAATGTGGAGATATTACTGTTTGTGCATTTACAATATTCATTGATTTTTGCCATTGAAAAACATGTTTTTCATATACCAGAAATGTTTGAAGCTACTGACTGAATGAAAGGAGCTGGCATCTCACTCTCTTTGAATCTTCTTTATCATGCTAGGATTAACAGGAAAAAGCAAAAAATTTCAGAATTGCACCTTGCAATGTGGAGATATTACTGTTTGTGCATTTACAATATTCATTGATTTTTGCCATTGAAAAACATGTTTTTCATATACAAGAAATGTTTGAAGCTACTGACTGAATGAAAGGAGCTGGCATCTCACTCTCTTTGAATCTTCTTTATCATGCTAGGATTAGCAGGAAAAAGCAAAAAATTTCAGAATTGCACCTTGCAATGTGGAGATATTACTGTTTGTGCATTTACAATATTCATTGATTTTTGCCATTGAAAAACATGTTTTTCATATACCAGAAATGTTTGAAGCTACTGACTGAATGAAAGGAGCTGGCATCTCACTCTCTTTGAATCTTCTTTATCATGCTAGGATTAACAGGAAAAAGCTAAAAATTTCAGAATTGCACCGTGCAATGTGGAGATATTACTGTTTGTGCATTTACAATATTCATTGATTTTTGCCATTGAAAAACATGTTTTTCATATACCAGAAATGTTTGAAGCTACTGACTGAATGAAAGGAGCTGGCATCTCACTCTCTTTGAATCTTCTTTATCATGCTAGGATTAGCAGGAAAAAGCAAAAAATTTCAGAATTGCACCTTGCAATGTGGAGATATTACTGTTTGTGCATTTACAATATTCATTGATTTTTGCCATTGAAAAACATGTTTTTCATATACCAGAAATGTTTGAAGCTACTGACTGAATGAAAGGAGCTGGCATCTCACTCTCTTTGAATCTTCTTTATCATGCTAGGATTAACAGGAAAAAGCAAAAAATTTCAGAATTGCACCTTGCAATGTGGAGATATTACTGTTTGTGCATTTACAATATTCATTGATTTTTGCCATTGAAAAACATGTTTTTCATATACCAGAAATGTTTGAAGCTACTGACTGAATGAAAGGAGCTGGCATCTCACTCTCTTTGAATCTTCTTTATCATGCTAGGATTAACAGGAAAAAGCTAAAAATTTCAGAATTGCACCGTGCAATGTGGAGATATTACTGTGTGTGCATTTACAATATTCATTGATTTTTGCCATTGAAAAACATGTTTTTCATATACCAGAAATGTTTGAAGCTACTGACTGAATGAAAGGAGCTGGCATCTCACTCTCTTTGAATCTTTATCATGCTAGGATTAGCAGGAAAAAGCAAAAAATTTCAGAATTGCACCTTGCAATGTGGAGATATTACTGTTTGTGCATTTACAATATTCATTGATTTTTGCCATTGAAAAACATGTTTTTCATATACCAGAAATGTTTGAAGCTACTGACTGAATGAAAGGAGCTGGCATCTCACTCTCTTTGAATCTTCTTTATCATGCTAGGATTAACAGGAAAAAGCAAAAAATTTCAGAATTGCACCTTGCAATGTGGAGATATTACTGTTTGTGAATTTACAATATTCATTGATTTTTGCCATTGAAAAACATGTTTTTCATATACCAGAAATGTTTGAAGCTACTGACTGAATGAAAGGAGCTGGCATCTCACTCTCTTTGAATCTTCTTTATCATGCTAGGATTAACAGGAAAAAGCTAAAAATTTCAGAATTGCACCGTGCAATGTGGAGATATTACTGTTTGTGCATTTACAATATTCATTGATTTTTGCCATTGAAAAACATGTTTTTCATATACCAGAAATGTTTGAAGCTACTGACTGAATGAAAGGAGCTGGCATCTCACTCTCTTTGAATCTTCTTTATCATGCTAGGATTAACAGGAAAAAGCAAAAAATTTCAGAATTGCACCTTGCAATGTGGAGATATTACTGTTTGTGCATTTACAATATTCATTGATTTTTGCCATTGAAAAACGTCCAGAAATGTTTGAAGCTACTGACTGAATGAAAGGAGCTGGCATCTCACTCTCTTTGAATCTTCTTTATCATGCTAGGATTAACAGGAAAAAGCTAAAAATTTCAGAATTGCACCGTGCAATGTGGAGATATTACTGTTTGTGCATTTACAATATTCATTGATTTTTGCCATTGAAAAACATGTTTTTCATATACCAGAAATGTTTGAAGCTACTGACTGAATGAAAGGAGCTGGCATCTCACTCTCTTTGAATCTTCTTTATCATGCTAGGATTAGCAGGAAAAAGCTAAAAATTTCAGAATTGCACCTTGCAATGTGGAGATATTACTGTTTGTGCATTTACAATATTCATTGATTTTTGCCATTGAAAAACATGTTTTTCATATACCAGAAATGTTTGAAGCTACTGACTGAATGAAAGGAGCTGGCATCTCACTCTCTTTGAATCTTCTTTATCATGCTAGGATTAACAGGAAAAAGCAAAAAATTTCAGAATTGCACCTTGCAATGTGGAGATATTACTGTTTGTGCATTTACAATATTCATTGATTTTTGCCATTGAAAAACATGTTTTTCATATACCAGAAATGTTTGAAGCTACTGACTGAATGAAAGGAGCTGGCATCTCACTCTCTTTGAATCTTCTTTATCATGCTAGGATTAACAGGAAAAAGCTAAAAATTTCAGAATTGCACCGTGCAATGTGGAGATATTACTGTTTGTGCATTTACAATATTCATTGATTTTTGCCATTGAAAAACATGTTTTTCATATACCAGAAATGTTTGAAGCTACTGACTGAATGAAAGGAGCTGGCATCTCACTCTCTTTGAATCTTCTTTATCATGCTAGGATTAGCAGGAAAAAGCAAAAAATTTCAGAATTGCACCTTGCAATGTGGAGATATTACTGTTTGTGCATTTACAATATTCATTGATTTTTGCCATTGAAAAACATGTTTTTCATATACCAGAAATGTTTGAAGCTACTGACTGAATGAAAGGAGCTGGCATCTCACTCTCTTTGAATCTTCTTTATCATGCTAGGATTAGCAGGAAAAAGCAAAAAATTTCAGAATTGCACCTTGCAATTTGGAGATATTACTGTTTGTGCATTTACAATATTCATTGATTTTTGCCATTGAAAAACATGTTTTTCATATACCAGAAATGTTTGAAGCTACTGACTGAATGAAAGGAGCTGGCATCTCACTCTCTTTGAATCTTCTTTATCATGCTAGGATTAACAGGAAAAAGCAAAAAATTTCAGAATTGCACCTTGCAATGTGGAGATATTACTGTTTGTGCATTTACAATATTCATTGATTTTTGCCATTGAAAAACATGTTTTTCATATACCAGAAATGTTTGAAGCTACTGACTGAATGAAAGGAGCTGGCATCTCACTCTCTTTGTTTTACCATATTTTTTTATTTTTAATAAACAATTTAACAGGGGAATAACACACGTAGCATAAAAGTAGTGACAAAAGAATATTCATAATAAGGGAAAAATTCTGAGGGAAAGGAAAGGGAAAGGGAACAAACGGGAATGGATAAACAGGAAAGATGGGAGAATTTTGTTCGTCAAATAGTATATACGATAATACAGAAATTTGAACACTTTAAACACACATTACTATCATTAGCAAAATTAAACATATTAATGAGCTAAACACGACACACATTAAGATGTTCCAGCGTTATGAGAGGGTTGAGGGAATTTAGTGAGCCAAATATCCCACTTCCTAGAAAATTTAAGTAAATTATTGTTGATAAGGGAAAATCTGAGTTCAAATATTCTATGGAGATTCATCTTATCAACTAAGTCCTCCAAAGTGGGGACATGTGACTTTCTCCAATAAAAAGCCAATGCGTTCTTACACACTGAAAATAAGTGAATCACCAAAGATCTTTCAAACGACTTATATGGTTCAAGATCTAAGGATAGTAAAGCCATTTGAGGGGTCAATACTACAGGTCTGCCTAAAAGGTCATCTACCAAAGAAGAGATCTGAGCCCATAGATTCCGGATTTTTGGGCAGCTCCAAAAGAGATGTAAAAGATCTCCCCTGAGGCCGCACTCCCTCCAACAAAGGGGAGAGTTGCTGGGCTTTATATGGTGAAGCCTGATTGGAGTGTAATACCATCTGGTTAGAATTTTGAAGTAAGCCTCTTGTAAGGGCATAGATATATTAGAGGCCTGAGAAAAAAGAACAGCACTCTCCCATTGATCGGATTGGAAATTGAGTTTTAGATCTTTTTCCCAGCGTATCATGTAGAGGTGTTTTTGGAAGGAAAGATCATTATTGAAGCTGTTATATATGTGTCTCAGGCTCCAAAAAATTTTGTGGGATGGGTTGCTTAACAGGTTCACCGAGGTTTCAGAAACAATAAGTTTACCAGAAATAAATTCCAGAATAATGCTCTTTAAATGAGAGTATAAAAAGAAATCAGAAGAAGGTAAGTTGAATCTTTTTTTAAGAGTTTGGAAAGGAATAAAGGCAGAAGCTTCATAGAAGTCTCCAATTTTCCTTAACCCTTTATTGTCCCACTGATCTGGAATGGAAGAGTTATACAGATCAGCAACAAAACCAATTGGAAAATTTTTGACAAAAGAAAACTTATCCCTATCAGAATCTCTTAGGGGACTCTTTTTCTTTCTTTTGGCGATTTTTTTCCAGGCGTCAATAATCGCCTGGAAAATAGGATGGGAAGAATCATGAGTGCACTGTTTAAAGAGATGCCTAAGTAACAATTCACGGGGAGAAGAACCATTATTTAAGAAGGTCTCCAGAGTCATCCAAGCTGGGGGACTGTCAGAATTAAACCAATTACTGCTCTGTTTGATGAGGTTTGCCAAATAGTAAGCGAAAATATTAGGGTGGCTCAGACCTCCGTTGCACTTATTCTTGTACAATATATCTGCAGATATCCTCGCACGTTTATTATCCCAGACATAGGAATTAATCTGATTTTGAATTTTTTGAATAAAGATGTGAGAAATAGTTAGAGGTAAGTTGCGGAAAAAATACAAGATTTTGGGTAGAACAAACATCTTAATAGAGAGGACTCTACCCCACCATGACAAATCTCTTTTCAAAAATTCCATCAAATCTCCACGGACGATATCCTCAATCAGAACCAGGTTGTCAGAAATTGTTGAGTTAATAGTTTTACCAATACTGATCCCCAAATAAGTCAGATTGCGTTTAGCCAAACCGAAGGAAAATCTCGAGTGTAAAACCTCTCTCGTCTGACGGTCCAGATTAATGTTTAAAAGTTTAGACTTCTCATTATTGATCTTAAAATAAGAAATCTGAGAGAATAGTTCTAGAACCTTCGAAACTTCCGCAACCGAATTTACTGGGTCCAGCAAGGAAAGCATAACATCATCTGCAAAGAGGCCAATTTTAAATTCTCGAGATGGGGTAGAAATCCCCCTAATGTCAGTGTTTTCTCTAATCCTCTGTGCCAAAGGCTCCATAGCCAGGACAAAGAGAAGGGGGGAAAGTGGGCAACCCTGTCTAGTACCATTTGTGATAGGGATTGGATTTGAGAGATAATTGTTAACATAAATTTTTGCTTGGGGGTTAGAATAGAGGGCCATAATTGAAGAGAGAAATTTGTTATCAAAACCGAATTTAATAAGGGTGAGTTTAAGGTATAGCCAATTTAACCTGTCGAAAGCTTTTTCAGCGTCTAAAGCAAGCAATGAAGTTGGGAGTTTCGCCGTATTTATCACCTTAATAATATTCAGAAGTCTTCTAGAACCATCAGTTGCTTGCCTCCCACCAACGAAGCCAATCTGATCATCGTTGATGAGAGATGGGAGAATAGTCGATAAACGATTGGCCAGAATTTTCGAATATATCTTAATATCAGTGTTAATTAGCGAAATGGGCCTATAATTTTTAACATTATCTCTCTCATCCTTAGACTTGGGTATTAGGGTAATGGTGGCTTCCAGCATTTCTGAGGGGAAGGAGCTTATTGAGGAAGCATGATTGAAAATTTTCGTGAGAGGGGAAGAAAGTAGGTCACAAAAAGTTTTATAATACTCATTAATGAACCCATCTGGACCCGGAGCCTTGAAATCTTTAAGTTGCTTTATTGTGTTAATAATTTCAAGGTTAGAAAAAGGCTTATTCAATGACTCGTGATCCAGAGGGCTCAATTTCGGTAGGTTAATGGAGGATAAAAATTTGTTGATTGCATCTGGGTGAGGATGGGAAATTAGAGGATCAGTTTTGATGTTGTAGAGTTTTTTGTAAAAATTTGCAAACTGGTTCACTATATCTTTAGGGTGGCAAAACGTTATTCCACTATTGTTTTTTATTTTATCTATTCTATTAATTGCTCTTTTACATTTGACTAGGCGGGCCATAAAGCGGGTAGGTTTATTTAGAGCCGCATAGTAATTAAATTTTGATTTCCGAATAATTGCATCATAGGAGGAAGAAATTTCTGATTTTAGCTCTACCCTTAAATTTGAGAGTTCTTTTTGAATTATTGGGGAAGGGGAAGGAAGATTAATTTGCTCTAATTCTTTTTCCCTAATCAGTTTTTGAAGAGAATTAATTTTTGATCTTTTTTCTTTTTTTTCAGATGAGGATATCTGCATTAGTACACCACGAAGGACGGCCTTGTGAGCGCACCAGCTGGAGAAGGGATTAGATAAATCTGGGGTATCGTTCTCCCTAAAATAATCAGAAATAGCTTTTTCAATAATTTTTTTGTTTTTGGGGTTATGAATAAGTGAAGATCTACATTTCCAAAGAAATCCATTTTTAATAAGAGGACCAATATGAATTTCACATGACGTAGGGGCATGATCTGATAGAGACCTAAGGCCTATAGATACGTTAGAGAATTTGGGTAAAGAAAAAACGTCAGTTATTATTAAGTCTATTCTAGAGGCCGTTTGGTGCGCATCCGAAAAATGGGAGAATTCTTTGGAGGTAGTTTGCAGACATCTAAATGTATCAAATAGTTCATTTTTATAAAGCCAATTATTTAGCGTCGGGTATAAATGACGGCTGGGGGAGGAAGAGTCCATATGCCCGTCCGGGACCATCTCACTCTCTTTGAATCTTCTTTATCATGCTAGGATTAACAGGAAAAAGCTAAAAATTTCAGAATTGCACCGTGCAATGTGGAGATATTACTGTTTGTGCATTTACAATATTCATTGATTTTTGCCATTGAAAAACATGTTTTTCATATACCAGAAATGTTTGAAGCTACTGACTGAATGAAAGGAGCTGGCATCTCACTCTCTTTGAATCTTCTTTATCATGCTAGGATTAACAGGAAAAAGCAAAAAATTTCAGAATTGCACCTTGCAATGTGGAGATATTACTGTTTGTGCATTTACAATATTCATTGATTTTTGCCATTGAAAAACGTCCAGAAATGTTTGAAGCTACTGACTGAATGAAAGGAGCTGGCATCTCACTCTCTTTGAATCTTCTTTATCATGCTAGGATTAACAGGAAAAAGCTAAAAATTTCAGAATTGCACCGTGCAATGTGGAGATATTACTGTTTGTGCATTTACAATATTCATTGATTTTTGCCATTGAAAAACATGTTTTTCATATACCAGAAATGTTTGAAGCTACTGACTGAATGAAAGGAGCTGGCATCTCACTCTCTTTGAATCTTCTTTATCATGCTAGGATTAGCAGGAAAAAGCAAAAAATTTCAGAATTGCACCTTGCAATGTGGAGATATTACTGTTTGTGCATTTACAATATTCATTGATTTTTGCCATTGAAAAACATGTTTTTCATATACCAGAAATGTCTGAAGCTACTGACTGAATGAAAGGAGCTGGCATCTCACTCTCTTTGAATCTTCTTTATCATGCTCGGATTAACAGGAAAAAGCTAAAAATTTCAGAATTGCACCGTGCAATGTGGAGATATTACTGTTTGTGCATTTACAATATTCATTGATTTTTGCCATTGAAAAACATGTTTTTCATATACCAGAAATGTTTGAAGCTACTGACTGAATGAAAGGAGCTGGCATCTCACTCTCTTTGAATCTTCTTTATCATGCTAGGATTAGCAGGAAAAAGCAAAAAATTTCAGAATTGCACCTTGCAATGTGGAGATATTACTGTTTGTGCATTTACAATATTCATTGATTTTTGCCATTGAAAAACATGTTTTTCATATACCAGAAATGTTTGAAGCTACTGACTGAATGAAAGGAGCTGGCATCTCACTCTCTTTGAATCTTCTTTATCATGCTAGGATTAGCAGGAAAAAGCAAAAAATTTCAGAATTGCACCTTGCAATGTGGAGATATTACTGTTTGTGCATTTACAATATTCATTGATTTTTGCCATTGAAAAACATGTTTTTCATATACCAGAAATGTTTGAAGCTACTGACTGAATGAAAGGAGCTGGCATCTCACTCTCTTTGAATCTTCTTTATCATGCTAGGATTAACAGGAAAAAGCAAAAAATTTCAGAATTGCACCTTGCAATGTGGAGATATTACTGTTTGTGCATTTACAATATTCATTGATTTTTGCCATTGAAAAACATGTTTTTCATATACCAGAAATGTTTGAAGCTACTGACTGAATGAAAGGAGCTGGCATCTCACTCTCTTTGAATCTTCTTTATCATGCTAGGATTAACAGGAAAAAGCAAAAAATTTCAGAATTGCACCTTGCAATGTGGAGATATTACTGTTTGTGCATTTACAATATTCATTGATTTTTGCCATTGAAAAACATGTTTTTCATATACCAGAAATGTTTGAAGCTACTGACTGAATGAAAGGAGCTGGCATCTCACTCTCTTTGAATCTTCTTTATCATGCTAGGATTAACAGGAAAAAGCTAAAAATTTCAGAATTGCACCGTGCAATGTGGAGATATTACTGTTTGTGCATTTAAAATATTCATTGATTTTTGCCATTGAAAAACATGTTTTTCATATACCAGAAATGTTTGAAGCTACTGACTGAATGAAAGGAGCTGGCATCTCACTCTCTTTGAATCTTCTTTATCATGCTAGGATTAGCAGGAAAAAGCAAAAAATTTCAGAATTGCACCTTGCAATGTGGAGATATTACTGTTTGTGCATTTACAATATTCATTGATTTTTGCCATTGAAAAACATGTTTTTCATATACCAGAAATGTTTGAAGCTACTGACTGAATGAAAGGAGCTGGCATCTCACTCTCTTTGAATCTTCTTTATCATGCTAGGATTAACAGGAAAAAGCTAAAAATTTCAGAATTGCACCGTGCAATGTGGAGATATTACTGTTTGTGCATTTACAATATTCATTGATTTTTGCCATTGAAAAACATGTTTTTCATATACCAGAAATGTTTGAAGCTACTGACTGAATGAAAGGAGCTGGCATCTCACTCTCTTTGAATCTTCTTTATCATGCTAGGATTAGCAGGAAAAAGCAAAAAATTTCAGAATTGCACCTTGCAATGTGGAGATATTACTGTTTGTGCATTTACAATATTCATTGATTTTTGCCATTGAAAAACATGTTTTTCATATACCAGAAATGTTTGAAGCTACTGACTGAATGAAAGGAGCTGGCATCTCACTCTCTTTGAATCTTCTTTATCATGCTAGGATTAACAGGAAAAAGCAAAAAATTTCAGAATTGCACCTTGCAATGTGGAGATATTACTGTTTGTGCATTTACAATATTCATTGATTTTTGCCATTGAAAAACATGTTTTTCATATACCAGAAATGTTTGAAGCTACTGACTGAATGAAAGGAGCTGGCATCTCACTCTCTTTGAATCTTCTTTATCATGCTAGGATTAACAGGAAAAAGCTAAAAATTTCAGAATTGCACCGTGCAATGTGGAGATATTACTGTTTGTGCACTTACAATATTCATTGATTTTTGCCATTGAAAAACATGTTTTTCATATACCAGAAATGTTTGAAGCTACTGACTGAATGAAAGGAGCTGGCATCTCACTCTCTTTGAATCTTCTTTATCATGCTAGGATTAACAGGAAAAAGCAAAAAATTTCAGAATTGCACCTTGCAATGTGGAGATATTACTGTTTGTGCATTTACAATATTCATTGATTTTTGCCATTGAAAAACGTCCAGAAATGTTTGAAGCTACTGACTGAATGAAAGGAGCTGGCATCTCACTCTCTTTGAATCTTCTTTATCATGCTAGGATTAACAGGAAAAAGCTAAAAATTTCAGAATTGCACCGTGCAATGTGGAGATATTACTGTTTGTGCATTTACAATATTCATTGATTTTTGCCATTGAAAAACATGTTTTTCATATACCAGAAATGTTTGAAGCTACTGACTGAATGAAAGGAGCTGGCATCTCACTCTCTTTGAATCTTCTTTATCATGCTAGGATTAGCAGGAAAAAGCAAAAAATTTCAGAATTGCACCTTGCAATGTGGAGATATTACTGTTTGTGCATTTACAATATTCATTGATTTTTGCCATTGAAAAACATGTTTTTCATATACCAGAAATGTCTGAAGCTGCTGACTGAATGAAAGGAGCTGGCATCTCACTCTCTTTGAATCTTCTTTATCATGCTCGGATTAACAGGAAAAAGCTAAAGATTTCAGAATTGCACCGTGCAATGTGGAGATATTACTGTTTGTGCATTTACAATATTCATTGATTTTTGCCATTGAAAAACATGTTTTTCATATACCAGAAATGTTTGAAGCTACTGACTGAATGAAAGGAGCTGGCATCTCACTCTCTTTGAATCTTCTTTATCATGCTAGGATTAGCAGGAAAAAGCAAAAAATTTCAGAATTGCACCTTGCAATGTGGAGATATTACTGTTTGTGCATTTAAAATATTCATTGATTTTTGCCATTGAAAAACATGTTTTTCATATACCAGAAATGTTTGAAGCTACTGACTGAATGAAAGGAGCTGGCATCTCACTCTCTTTGAATCTTCTTTATCATGCTAGGATTAGCAGGAAAAAGCAAAAAATTTCAGAATTGCACCTTGCAATGTGGAGATATTACTGTTTGTGCATTTACAATATTCATTGATTTTTGCCATTGAAAAACATGTTTTTCATATACCAGAAATGTTTGAAGCTACTGACTGAATGAAAGGAGCTGGCATCTCACTCTCTTTGAATCTTCTTTATCATGCTAGGATTAACAGGAAAAAGCTAAAAATTTCAGAATTGCACCGTGCAATGTGGAGATATTACTGTTTGTGCATTTACAATATGCATTGATTTTTGCCATTGAAAAACATGTTTTTCATATACCAGAAATGTTTGAAGCTACTGACTGAATGAAAGGAGCTGGCATCTCACTCTCTTTGAATCTTCTTTATCATGCTAGGATTAACAGGAAAAAGCAAAAAATTTCAGAATTGCACCTTGCAATGTGGAGATATTACTGTTTGTGCATTTACAATATTCATTGATTTTTGCCATTGAAAAACATGTTTTTCATATACCAGAAATGTTTGAAGCTACTGACTGAATGAAAGGAGCTGGCATCTCACTCTCTTTGAATCTTCTTTATCATGCTAGGATTAACAGGAAAAAGCTAAAAATTTCAGAATTGCACCGTGCAATGTGGAGATATTACTGTTTGTGCATTTACAATATTCATTGATTTTTGCCATTGAAAAACATGTTTTTCATATACCAGAAATGTTTGAAGCTACTGACTGAATGAAAGGAGCTGGCATCTCACTCTCTTTGAATCTTCTTTATCATGCTATTATTAGCAGGAAAAAGCAAAAAATTTCAGAATTGCACCTTGCAATATGGAGATATTACTGTTTGTGCATTTACAATATTCATTGATTTTTGCCATTGAAAAACATGTTTTTCATATACCAGAAATGTTTGAAGCTACTGACTGAATGAAAGGAGCTGGCATCTCACTCTCTTTGAATCTTCTTTATCATGCTAGGATTAACAGGAAAAAGCAAAAAATTTCAGAATTGCACCTTGCAATGTGGAGATATTACTGTTTGTGCATTTACAATATTCATTGATTTTTGCCATTGAAAAACATGTTTTTCATATACCAGAAATGTTTGAAGCTACTGACTGAATGAAAGGAGCTGGCATCTCACTCTCTTTGAATCTTCTTTATCATGCTAGGATTAACAGGAAAAAGCAAAAAATTTCAGAATTGCACCTTGCAATGTGGAGATATTACTGTTTGTGCATTTACAATATTCATTGATTTTTGCCATTGAAAAACATGTTTTTCATATACCAGAAATGTTTGAAGCTACTGACTGAATGAAAGGAGCTGGCATCTCACTCTCTTTGAATCTTCTTTATCATGCTAGGATTAACAGGAAAAAGCTAAAAATTTCAGAATTGCACCGTGCAATGTGGAGATATTACTGTTTGTGCATTTACAATATTCATTGATTTTTGCCATTGAAAAACATGTTTTTCATATACCAGAAATGTTTGAAGCTACTGACTGAATGAAAGGAGCTGGCATCTCACTCTCTTTGAATCTTTATCATGCTAGGATTAGCAGGAAAAAGCAAAAAATTTCAGAATTGCACCTTGCAATGTGGAGATATTACTGTTTGTGCATTTACAATATTCATTGATTTTTGCCATTGAAAAACATGTTTTTCATATACCAGAAATGTTTGAAGCTACTGACTGAATGAAAGGAGCTGGCATCTCACTCTCTTTGAATCTTCTTTATCATGCTAGGATTAACAGGAAAAAGCAAAAAATTTCAGAATTGCACCTTGCAATGTGGAGATATTACTGTTTGTGAATTTACAATATTCATTGATTTTTGCCATTGAAAAACATGTTTTTCATATACCAGAAATGTTTGAAGCTACTGACTGAATGAAAGGAGCTGGCATCTCACTCTCTTTGAATCTTCTTTATCATGCTAGGATTAACAGGAAAAAGCTAAAAATTTCAGAATTGCACCGTGCAATGTGGAGATATTACTGTTTGTGCATTTACAATATTCATTGATTTTTGCCATTGAAAAACATGTTTTTCATATACCAGAAATGTTTGAAGCTACTGACTGAATGAAAGGAGCTGGCATCTCACTCTCTTTGAATCTTCTTTATCATGCTAGGATTAACAGGAAAAAGCAAAAAATTTCAGAATTGCACCTTGCAATGTGGAGATATTACTGTTTGTGCATTTACAATATTCATTGATTTTTGCCATTGAAAAACGTCCAGAAATGTTTGAAGCTACTGACTGAATGAAAGGAGCTGGCATCTCACTCTCTTTGAATCTTCTTTATCATGCTAGGATTAACAGGAAAAAGCTAAAAATTTCAGAATTGCACCGTGCAATGTGGAGATATTACTGTTTGTGCATTTACAATATTCATTGATTTTTGCCATTGAAAAACATGTTTTTCATATACCAGAAATGTTTGAAGCTACTGACTGAATGAAAGGAGCTGGCATCTCACTCTCTTTGAATCTTCTTTATCATGCTAGGATTAGCAGGAAAAAGCTAAAAATTTCAGAATTGCACCTTGCAATGTGGAGATATTACTGTTTGTGCATTTACAATATTCATTGATTTTTGCCATTGAAAAACATGTTTTTCATATACCAGAAATGTTTGAAGCTACTGACTGAATGAAAGGAGCTGGCATCTCACTCTCTTTGAATCTTCTTTATCATGCTAGGATTAACAGGAAAAAGCAAAAAATTTCAGAATTGCACCTTGCAATGTGGAGATATTACTGTTTGTGCATTTACAATATTCATTGATTTTTGCCATTGAAAAACATGTTTTTCATATACCAGAAATGTTTGAAGCTACTGACTGAATGAAAGGAGCTGGCATCTCACTCTCTTTGAATCTTCTTTATCATGCTAGGATTAACAGGAAAAAGCTAAAAATTTCAGAATTGCACCGTGCAATGTGGAGATATTACTGTTTGTGCATTTACAATATTCATTGATTTTTGCCATTGAAAAACATGTTTTTCATATACCAGAAATGTTTGAAGCTACTGACTGAATGAAAGGAGCTGGCATCTCACTCTCTTTGAATCTTCTTTATCATGCTAGGATTAGCAGGAAAAAGCAAAAAATTTCAGAATTGCACCTTGCAATGTGGAGATATTACTGTTTGTGCATTTACAATATTCATTGATTTTTGCCATTGAAAAACATGTTTTTCATATACCAGAAATGTTTGAAGCTACTGACTGAATGAAAGGAGCTGGCATCTCACTCTCTTTGAATCTTCTTTATCATGCTAGGATTAGCAGGAAAAAGCAAAAAATTTCAGAATTGCACCTTGCAATTTGGAGATATTACTGTTTGTGCATTTACAATATTCATTGATTTTTGCCATTGAAAAACATGTTTTTCATATACCAGAAATGTTTGAAGCTACTGACTGAATGAAAGGAGCTGGCATCTCACTCTCTTTGAATCTTCTTTATCATGCTAGGATTAACAGGAAAAAGCAAAAAATTTCAGAATTGCACCTTGCAATGTGGAGATATTACTGTTTGTGCATTTACAATATTCATTGATTTTTGCCATTGAAAAACATGTTTTTCATATACCAGAAATGTTTGAAGCTACTGACTGAATGAAAGGAGCTGGCATCTCACTCTCTTTGTTTTACCATATTTTTTTATTTTTAATAAACAATTTAACAGGGGAATAACACACGTAGCATAAAAGTAGTGACAAAAGAATATTCATAATAAGGGAAAAATTCTGAGGGAAAGGAAAGGGAAAGGGAACAAACGGGAATGGATAAACAGGAAAGATGGGAGAATTTTGTTCGTCAAATAGTATATACGATAATACAGAAATTTGAACACTTTAAACACACATTACTATCATTAGCAAAATTAAACATATTAATGAGCTAAACACGACACACATTAAGATGTTCCAGCGTTATGAGAGGGTTGAGGGAATTTAGTGAGCCAAATATCCCACTTCCTAGAAAATTTAAGTAAATTATTGTTGATAAGGGAAAATCTGAGTTCAAATATTCTATGGAGATTCATCTTATCAACTAAGTCCTCCAAAGTGGGGACATGTGACTTTCTCCAATAAAAAGCCAATGCGTTCTTACACACTGAAAATAAGTGAATCACCAAAGATCTTTCAAACGACTTATATGGTTCAAGATCTAAGGATAGTAAAGCCATTTGAGGGGTCAATACTACAGGTCTGCCTAAAAGGTCATCTACCAAAGAAGAGATCTGAGCCCATAGATTCCGGATTTTTGGGCAGCTCCAAAAGAGATGTAAAAGATCTCCCCTGAGGCCGCACTCCCTCCAACAAAGGGGAGAGTTGCTGGGCTTTATATGGTGAAGCCTGATTGGAGTGTAATACCATCTGGTTAGAATTTTGAAGTAAGCCTCTTGTAAGGGCATAGATATATTAGAGGCCTGAGAAAAAAGAACAGCACTCTCCCATTGATCGGATTGGAAATTGAGTTTTAGATCTTTTTCCCAGCGTATCATGTAGAGGTGTTTTTGGAAGGAAAGATCATTATTGAAGCTGTTATATATGTGTCTCAGGCTCCAAAAAATTTTGTGGGATGGGTTGCTTAACAGGTTCACCGAGGTTTCAGAAACAATAAGTTTACCAGAAATAAATTCCAGAATAATGCTCTTTAAATGAGAGTATAAAAAGAAATCAGAAGAAGGTAAGTTGAATCTTTTTTTAAGAGTTTGGAAAGGAATAAAGGCAGAAGCTTCATAGAAGTCTCCAATTTTCCTTAACCCTTTATTGTCCCACTGATCTGGAATGGAAGAGTTATACAGATCAGCAACAAAACCAATTGGAAAATTTTTGACAAAAGAAAACTTATCCCTATCAGAATCTCTTAGGGGACTCTTTTTCTTTCTTTTGGCGATTTTTTTCCAGGCGTCAATAATCGCCTGGAAAATAGGATGGGAAGAATCATGAGTGCACTGTTTAAAGAGATGCCTAAGTAACAATTCACGGGGAGAAGAACCATTATTTAAGAAGGTCTCCAGAGTCATCCAAGCTGGGGGACTGTCAGAATTAAACCAATTACTGCTCTGTTTGATGAGGTTTGCCAAATAGTAAGCGAAAATATTAGGGTGGCTCAGACCTCCGTTGCACTTATTCTTGTACAATATATCTGCAGATATCCTCGCACGTTTATTATCCCAGACATAGGAATTAATCTGATTTTGAATTTTTTGAATAAAGATGTGAGAAATAGTTAGAGGTAAGTTGCGGAAAAAATACAAGATTTTGGGTAGAACAAACATCTTAATAGAGAGGACTCTACCCCACCATGACAAATCTCTTTTCAAAAATTCCATCAAATCTCCACGGACGATATCCTCAATCAGAACCAGGTTGTCAGAAATTGTTGAGTTAATAGTTTTACCAATACTGATCCCCAAATAAGTCAGATTGCGTTTAGCCAAACCGAAGGAAAATCTCGAGTGTAAAACCTCTCTCGTCTGACGGTCCAGATTAATGTTTAAAAGTTTAGACTTCTCATTATTGATCTTAAAATAAGAAATCTGAGAGAATAGTTCTAGAACCTTCGAAACTTCCGCAACCGAATTTACTGGGTCCAGCAAGGAAAGCATAACATCATCTGCAAAGAGGCCAATTTTAAATTCTCGAGATGGGGTAGAAATCCCCCTAATGTCAGTGTTTTCTCTAATCCTCTGTGCCAAAGGCTCCATAGCCAGGACAACGAGAAGGGGGGAAAGTGGGCAACCCTGTCTAGTACCATTTGTGATAGGGATTGGATTTGAGAGATAATTGTTAACATAAATTTTTGCTTGGGGGTTAGAATAGAGGGCCATAATTGAAGAGAGAAATTTGTTATCAAAACCGAATTTAATAAGGGTGAGTTTAAGGTATAGCCAATTTAACCTGTCGAAAGCTTTTTCAGCGTCTAAAGCAAGCAATGAAGTTGGGAGTTTCGCCGTATTTATCACCTTAATAATATTCAGAAGTCTTCTAGAGCCATCAGTTGCTTGCCTCCCACCAACGAAGCCAATCTGATCATCGTTGAGAGATGGGAGAATAGTCGATAAACGATTGGCCAGAATTTTCGAATATATCTTAATATCAGTGTTAATTAGCGAAATGGGCCTATAATTTTTAACATTATCTCTCTCATCCTTAGACTTGGGTATTAGGGTAATGGTGGCTTCCAGCATTTCTGAGGGGAAGGAGCTTATTGAGGAAGCATGATTGAAAATTTTCGTGAGAGGGGAAGAAAGTAGGTCACAAAAAGTTTTATAATACTCATTAATGAACCCATCTGGACCCGGAGCCTTGAAATCTTTAAGTTGCTTTATTGTGTTAATAATTTCAAGGTTAGAAAAAGGCTTATTCAATGACTCGTGATCCAGAGGGCTCAATTTCGGTAGGTTAATGGAGGATAAAAATTTGTTGATTGCATCTGGGTGAGGATGGGAAATTAGAGGATCAGTTTTGATGTTGTAGAGTTTTTTGTAAAAATTTGCAAACTGGTTCACTATATCTTTAGGGTGGCAAAACGTTATTCCACTATTGTTTTTTATTTTATCTATTCTATTAATTGCTCTTTTACATTTGACTAGGCGGGCCATAAAGCGGGTAGGTTTATTTAGAGCCGCATAGTAATTAAATTTTGATTTCCGAATAATTGCATCATAGGAGGAAGAAATTTCTGATTTTAGCTCTACCCTTAAATTTGAGAGTTCTTTTTGAATTATTGGGGAAGGGGAAGGAAGATTAATTTGCTCTAATTCTTTTTCCCTAATCAGTTTTTGAAGAGAATTAATTTTTGATCTTTTTTCTTTTTTTTCAGATGAGGATATCTGCATTAGTACACCACGAAGGACGGCCTTGTGAGCGCACCAGCTGGAGAAGGGATTAGATAAATCTGGGGTATCGTTCTCCCTAAAATAATCAGAAATAGCTTTTTCAATAATTTTTTTGTTTTTGGGGTTATGAATAAGTGAAGATCTACATTTCCAAAGAAATCCATTTTTAATAAGAGGACCAATATGAATTTCACATGACGTAGGGGCATGATCTGATAGAGACCTAAGGCCTATAGATACGTTAGAGAATTTGGGTAAAGAAAAAACGTCAGTTATTATTAAGTCTATTCTAGAGGCCGTTTGGTGCGCATCCGAAAAATGGGAGAATTCTTTGGAGGTAGTTTGCAGACATCTAAATGTATCAAATAGTTCATTTTTATAAAGCCAATTATTTAGCGTCGGGTATAAATGACGGCTGGGGGAGGAAGAGTCCATATGCCCGTCCGGGACCATCTCACTCTCTTTGAATCTTCTTTATCATGCTAGGATTAACAGGAAAAAGCTAAAAATTTCAGAATTGCACCGTGCAATGTGGAGATATTACTGTTTGTGCATTTACAATATTCATTGATTTTTGCCATTGAAAAACATGTTTTTCATATACCAGAAATGTTTGAAGCTACTGACTGAATGAAAGGAGCTGGCATCTCACTCTCTTTGAATCTTCTTTATCATGCTAGGATTAACAGGAAAAAGCAAAAAATTTCAGAATTGCACCTTGCAATGTGGAGATATTACTGTTTGTGCATTTACAATATTCATTGATTTTTGCCATTGAAAAACGTCCAGAAATGTTTGAAGCTACTGACTGAATGAAAGGAGCTGGCATCTCACTCTCTTTGAATCTTCTTTATCATGCTAGGATTAACAGGAAAAAGCTAAAAATTTCAGAATTGCACCGTGCAATGTGGAGATATTACTGTTTGTGCATTTACAATATTCATTGATTTTTGCCATTGAAAAACATGTTTTTCATATACCAGAAATGTTTGAAGCTACTGACTGAATGAAAGGAGCTGGCATCTCACTCTCTTTGAATCTTCTTTATCATGCTAGGATTAGCAGGAAAAAGCAAAAAATTTCAGAATTGCACCTTGCAATGTGGAGATATTACTGTTTGTGCATTTACAATATTCATTGATTTTTGCCATTGAAAAACATGTTTTTCATATACCAGAAATGTCTGAAGCTACTGACTGAATGAAAGGAGCTGGCATCTCACTCTCTTTGAATCTTCTTTATCATGCTCGGATTAACAGGAAAAAGCTAAAAATTTCAGAATTGCACCGTGCAATGTGGAGATATTACTGTTTGTGCATTTACAATATTCATTGATTTTTGCCATTGAAAAACATGTTTTTCATATACCAGAAATGTTTGAAGCTACTGACTGAATGAAAGGAGCTGGCATCTCACTCTCTTTGAATCTTCTTTATCATGCTAGGATTAGCAGGAAAAAGCAAAAAATTTCAGAATTGCACCTTGCAATGTGGAGATATTACTGTTTGTGCATTTACAATATTCATTGATTTTTGCCATTGAAAAACATGTTTTTCATATACCAGAAATGTTTGAAGCTACTGACTGAATGAAAGGAGCTGGCATCTCACTCTCTTTGAATCTTCTTTATCATGCTAGGATTAGCAGGAAAAAGCAAAAAATTTCAGAATTGCACCTTGCAATGTGGAGATATTACTGTTTGTGCATTTACAATATTCATTGATTTTTGCCATTGAAAAACATGTTTTTCATATACCAGAAATGTTTGAAGCTACTGACTGAATGAAAGGAGCTGGCATCTCACTCTCTTTGAATCTTCTTTATCATGCTAGGATTAACAGGAAAAAGCAAAAAATTTCAGAATTGCACCTTGCAATGTGGAGATATTACTGTTTGTGCATTTACAATATTCATTGATTTTTGCCATTGAAAAACATGTTTTTCATATACCAGAAATGTTTGAAGCTACTGACTGAATGAAAGGAGCTGGCATCTCACTCTCTTTGAATCTTCTTTATCATGCTAGGATTAACAGGAAAAAGCAAAAAATTTCAGAATTGCACCTTGCAATGTGGAGATATTACTGTTTGTGCATTTACAATATTCATTGATTTTTGCCATTGAAAAACATGTTTTTCATATACCAGAAATGTTTGAAGCTACTGACTGAATGAAAGGAGCTGGCATCTCACTCTCTTTGAATCTTCTTTATCATGCTAGGATTAACAGGAAAAAGCTAAAAATTTCAGAATTGCACCGTGCAATGTGGAGATATTACTGTTTGTGCATTTAAAATATTCATTGATTTTTGCCATTGAAAAACATGTTTTTCATATACCAGAAATGTTTGAAGCTACTGACTGAATGAAAGGAGCTGGCATCTCACTCTCTTTGAATCTTCTTTATCATGCTAGGATTAGCAGGAAAAAGCAAAAAATTTCAGAATTGCACCTTGCAATGTGGAGATATTACTGTTTGTGCATTTACAATATTCATTGATTTTTGCCATTGAAAAACATGTTTTTCATATACCAGAAATGTTTGAAGCTACTGACTGAATGAAAGGAGCTGGCATCTCACTCTCTTTGAATCTTCTTTATCATGCTAGGATTAACAGGAAAAAGCTAAAAATTTCAGAATTGCACCGTGCAATGTGGAGATATTACTGTTTGTGCATTTACAATATTCATTGATTTTTGCCATTGAAAAACATGTTTTTCATATACCAGAAATGTTTGAAGCTACTGACTGAATGAAAGGAGCTGGCATCTCACTCTCTTTGAATCTTCTTTATCATGCTAGGATTAGCAGGAAAAAGCAAAAAATTTCAGAATTGCACCTTGCAATGTGGAGATATTACTGTTTGTGCATTTACAATATTCATTGATTTTTGCCATTGAAAAACATGTTTTTCATATACCAGAAATGTTTGAAGCTACTGACTGAATGAAAGGAGCTGGCATCTCACTCTCTTTGAATCTTCTTTATCATGCTAGGATTAACAGGAAAAAGCAAAAAATTTCAGAATTGCACCTTGCAATGTGGAGATATTACTGTTTGTGCATTTACAATATTCATTGATTTTTGCCATTGAAAAACATGTTTTTCATATACCAGAAATGTTTGAAGCTACTGACTGAATGAAAGGAGCTGGCATCTCACTCTCTTTGAATCTTCTTTATCATGCTAGGATTAACAGGAAAAAGCTAAAAATTTCAGAATTGCACCGTGCAATGTGGAGATATTACTGTTTGTGCACTTACAATATTCATTGATTTTTGCCATTGAAAAACATGTTTTTCATATACCAGAAATGTTTGAAGCTACTGACTGAATGAAAGGAGCTGGCATCTCACTCTCTTTGAATCTTCTTTATCATGCTAGGATTAACAGGAAAAAGCAAAAAATTTCAGAATTGCACCTTGCAATGTGGAGATATTACTGTTTGTGCATTTACAATATTCATTGATTTTTGCCATTGAAAAACGTCCAGAAATGTTTGAAGCTACTGACTGAATGAAAGGAGCTGGCATCTCACTCTCTTTGAATCTTCTTTATCATGCTAGGATTAACAGGAAAAAGCTAAAAATTTCAGAATTGCACCGTGCAATGTGGAGATATTACTGTTTGTGCATTTACAATATTCATTGATTTTTGCCATTGAAAAACATGTTTTTCATATACCAGAAATGTTTGAAGCTACTGACTGAATGAAAGGAGCTGGCATCTCACTCTCTTTGAATCTTCTTTATCATGCTAGGATTAGCAGGAAAAAGCAAAAAATTTCAGAATTGCACCTTGCAATGTGGAGATATTACTGTTTGTGCATTTACAATATTCATTGATTTTTGCCATTGAAAAACATGTTTTTCATATACCAGAAATGTCTGAAGCTACTGACTGAATGAAAGGAGCTGGCATCTCACTCTCTTTGAATCTTCTTTATCATGCTCGGATTAACAGGAAAAAGCTAAAAATTTCAGAATTGCACCGTGCAATGTGGAGATATTACTGTTTGTGCATTTACAATATTCATTGATTTTTGCCATTGAAAAACATGTTTTTCATATACCAGAAATGTTTGAAGCTACTGACTGAATGAAAGGAGCTGGCATCTCACTCTCTTTGAATCTTCTTTATCATGCTAGGATTAGCAGGAAAAAGCAAAAAATTTCAGAATTGCACCTTGCAATGTGGAGATATTACTGTTTGTGCATTTACAATATTCATTGATTTTTGCCATTGAAAAACATGTTTTTCATATACCAGAAATGTTTGAAGCTACTGACTGAATGAAAGGAGCTGGCATCTCACTCTCTTTGAATCTTCTTTATCATGCTAGGATTAGCAGGAAAAAGCAAAAAATTTCAGAATTGCACCTTGCAATGTGGAGATATTACTGTTTGTGCATTTACAATATTCATTGATTTTTGCCATTGAAAAACATGTTTTTCATATACCAGAAATGTTTGAAGCTACTGACTGAATGAAAGGAGCTGGCATCTCACTCTCTTTGAATCTTCTTTATCATGCTAGGATTAACAGGAAAAAGCAAAAAATATCAGAATTGCACCTTGCAATGTGGAGATATTACTGTTTGTGCATTTACAATATTCATTGATTTTTGCCATTGAAAAACATGTTTTTCATATACCAGAAATGTTTGAAGCTACTGACTGAATGAAAGGAGCTGGCATCTCACTCTCTTTGAATCTTCTTTATCATGCTAGGATTAACAGGAAAAAGCTAAAAATTTCAGAATTGCACCGTGCAATGTGGAGATATTACTGTTTGTGCATTTACAATATGCATTGATTTTTGCCATTGAAAAACATGTTTTTCATATACCAGAAATGTTTGAAGCTACTGACTGAATGAAAGGAGCTGGCATCTCACTCTCTTTGAATCTTCTTTATCATGCTAGGATTAGCAGGAAAAAGCAAAAAATTTCAGAATTGCACCTTGCAATGTGGAGATATTACTGTTTGTGCATTTACAATATTCATTGATTTTTGCCATTGAAAAACATGTTTTTCATATACCAGAAATGTTTGAAGCTACTGACTGAATGAAAGGAGCTGGCATCTCACTCTCTTTGAATCTTCTTTATCATGCTAGGATTAACAGGAAAAAGCTAAAAATTTCAGAATTGCACCGTGCAATGTGGAGATATTACTGTTTGTGCATTTACAATATTCATTGATTTTTGCCATTGAAAAACATGTTTTTCATATACCAGAAATGTTTGAAGCTACTGACTGAATGAAAGGAGCTGGCATCTCACTCTCTTTGAATCTTCTTTATCATGCTAGGATTAACAGGAAAAAGCTAAAAATTTCAGAATTGCACCGTGCAATGTGGAGATATTACTGTTTGTGCATTTACAATATTCATTGATTTTTGCCATTGAAAAACATGTTTTTCATATACCAGAAATGTTTGAAGCTACTGACTGAATGAAAGGAGCTGGCATCTCACTCTCTTTGAATCTTCTTTATCATGCTAGGATTAACAGGAAAAAGCTAAAAATTTCAGAATTGCACCGTGCAATGTGGAGATATTACTGTTTGTGCATTTACAATATTCATTGATTTTTGCCATTGAAAAACGTTTTTCATATACCAGAAATGTTTGAAGCTACTGACTGAATGAAAGGAGCTGGCATCTCACTCTCTTTGAATCTTTATCATGCTAGGATTAGCAGGAAAAAGCAAAAAATTTCAGAATTGCACCTTGCAATGTGGAGATATTACTGTTTGTGCATTTACAATATTCATTGATTTTTGCCATTGAAAAACATGTTTTTCATATACCAGAAATGTTTGAAGCTACTGACTGAATGAAAGGAGCTGGCATCTCACTCTCTTTGAATCTTCTTTATCATGCTAGGATTAACAGGAAAAAGCTAAAAATTTCAGAATTGCACCGTGCAATGTGGAGATATTACTGTTTGTGCATTTACAATATTCATTGATTTTTGCCATTGAAAAACATGTTTTTCATATACCAGAAATGTTTGAAGCTACTGACTGAATGAAATGAGCTGGCATCTCACTCTCTTTGAATCTTCTTTATCATGCTAGGATTAGCAGGAAAAAGCAAAAAATTTCAGAATTGCACCTTGCAATGTGGAGATATTACTGTTTGTGCATTTACAATATTCATTGATTTTTGCCATTGAAAAACATGTTTTTCATATACCAGAAATGTTTGAAGCTACTGACTGAATGAAAGGAGCTGGCATCTCACTCTCTTTGAATCTTCTTTATCATGCTAGGATTAACAGGAAAAGGCAAAAAATTTCAGAATTGCACCTTGCAATGTGGAGATATTACTGTTTGTGCATTTACAATATTCATTGATTTTTGCCATTGAAAAACGTCCAGAAATGTTTGAAGCTACTGACTGAATGAAAGGAGCTGGCATCTCACTCTCTTTGAATCTTCTTTATCATGCTAGGATTAACAGGAAAAAGCTAAAAATTTCAGAATTGCACCGTGCAATGTGGAGATATTACTGTTTGTGCATTTACAATATTCATTGATTTTTGCCATTGAAAAACATGTTTTTCATATACCAGAAATGTTTGAAGCTACTGACTGAATGAAAGGAGCTGGCATCTCACTCTCTTTGAATCTTCTTTATCATGCTAGGATTAGCAGGAAAAAGCAAAAAATTTCAGAATTGCACCTTGCAATGTGGAGATATTACTGTTTGTGCATTTACAATATTCATTGATTTTTGCCATTGAAAAACATGTTTTTCATATACCAGAAATGTCTGAAGCTACTGACTGAATGAAAGGAGCTGGCATCTCACTCTCTTTGAATCTTCTTTATCATGCTCGGATTAACAGGAAAAAGCTAAAAATTTCAGAATTGCACCGTGCAATGTGGAGATATTACTGTTTGTGCATTTACAATATTCATTGATTTTTGCCATTGAAAAACATGTTTTTCATATACCAGAAATGTTTGAAGCTACTGACTGAATGAAAGGAGCTGGCATCTCACTCTCTTTGAATCTTCTTTATCATGCTAGGATTAGCAGGAAAAAGCAAAAAATTTCAGAATTGCACCTTGCAATGTGGAGATATTACTGTTTGTGCATTTACAATATTCATTGATTTTTGCCATTGAAAAACATGTTTTTCATATACCAGAAATGTTTGAAGCTACTGACTGAATGAAAGGAGCTGGCATCTCACTCTCTTTGAATCTTCTTTATCATGCTAGGATTAGCAGGAAAAAGCAAAAAATTTCAGAATTGCACCTTGCAATGTGGAGATATTACTGTTTGTGCATTTACAATATTCATTGATTTTTGCCATTGAAAAACATGTTTTTCATATACCAGAAATGTTTGAAGCTACTGACTGAATGAAAGGAGCTGGCATCTCACTCTCTTTGAATCTTCTTTATCATGCTAGGATTAACAGGAAAAAGCAAAAAATATCAGAATTGCACCTTGCAATGTGGAGATATTACTGTTTGTGCATTTACAATATTCATTGATTTTTGCCATTGAAAAACATGTTTTTCATATACCAGAAATGTTTGAAGCTACTGACTGAATGAAAGGAGCTGGCATCTCACTCTCTTTGAATCTTCTTTATCATGCTAGGATTAACAGGAAAAAGCTAAAAATTTCAGAATTGCACCGTGCAATGTGGAGATATTACTGTTTGTGCATTTACAATATGCATTGATTTTTGCCATTGAAAAACATGTTTTTCATATACCAGAAATGTTTGAAGCTACTGACTGAATGAAAGGAGCTGGCATCTCACTCTCTTTGAATCTTCTTTATCATGCTAGGATTAGCAGGAAAAAGCAAAAAATTTCAGAATTGCACCTTGCAATGTGGAGATATTACTGTTTGTGCATTTACAATATTCATTGATTTTTGCCATTGAAAAACATGTTTTTCATATACCAGAAATGTTTGAAGCTACTGACTGAATGAAAGGAGCTGGCATCTCACTCTCTTTGAATCTTCTTTATCATGCTAGGATTAACAGGAAAAAGCTAAAAATTTCAGAATTGCACCGTGCAATGTGGAGATATTACTGTTTGTGCATTTACAATATTCATTGATTTTTGCCATTGAAAAACATGTTTTTCATATACCAGAAATGTTTGAAGCTACTGACTGAATGAAAGGAGCTGGCATCTCACTCTCTTTGAATCTTCTTTATCATGCTATTATTAGCAGGAAAAAGCAAAAAATTTCAGAATTGCACCTTGCAATATGGAGATATTACTGTTTGTGCATTTACAATATTCATTGATTTTTGCCATTGAAAAACATGTTTTTCATATACCAGAAATGTTTGAAGCTACTGACTGAATGAAAGGAGCTGGCATCTCACTCTCTTTGAATCTTCTTTATCATGCTAGGATTAACAGGAAAAAGCAAAAAATTTCAGAATTGCACCTTGCAATGTGGAGATATTACTGTTTGTGCATTTACAATATTCATTGATTTTTGCCATTGAAAAACATGTTTTTCATATACCAGAAATGTTTGAAGCTACTGACTGAATGAAAGGAGCTGGCATCTCACTCTCTTTGAATCTTCTTTATCATGCTAGGATTAACAGGAAAAAGCTAAAAATTTCAGAATTGCACCGTGCAATGTGGAGATATTACTGTTTGTGCATTTACAATATTCATTGATTTTTGCCATTGAAAAACGTTTTTCATATACCAGAAATGTTTGAAGCTACTGACTGAATGAAAGGAGCTGGCATCTCACTCTCTTTGAATCTTTATCATGCTAGGATTAGCAGGAAAAAGCAAAAAATTTCAGAATTGCACCTTGCAATGTGGAGATATTACTGTTTGTGCATTTACAATATTCATTGATTTTTGCCATTGAAAAACATGTTTTTCATATACCAGAAATGTTTGAAGCTACTGACTGAATGAAAGGAGCTGGCATCTCACTCTCTTTGAATCTTCTTTATCATGCTAGGATTAACAGGAAAAAGCTAAAAATTTCAGAATTGCACCGTGCAATGTGGAGATATTACTGTTTGTGCATTTACAATATTCATTGATTTTTGCCATTGAAAAACATGTTTTTCATATACCAGAAATGTTTGAAGCTACTGACTGAATGAAATGAGCTGGCATCTCACTCTCTTTGAATCTTCTTTATCATGCTAGGATTAGCAGGAAAAAGCAAAAAATTTCAGAATTGCACCTTGCAATGTGGAGATATTACTGTTTGTGCATTTACAATATTCATTGATTTTTGCCATTGAAAAACATGTTTTTCATATACCAGAAATGTTTGAAGCTACTGACTGAATGAAAGGAGCTGGCATCTCACTCTCTTTGAATCTTCTTTATCATGCTAGGATTAGCAGGAAAAAGCAAAAAATTTCAGAATTGCACCTTGCAATGTGGAGATATTACTGTTTGTGCATTTACAATATTCATTGATTTTTGCCATTGAAAAACATGTTTTTCATATACCAGAAATGTTTGAAGCTACTGACTGAATGAAAGGAGCTGGCATCTCACTCTCTTTGAATCTTCTTTATCATGCTAGGATTAACAGGAAAAAGCTAAAAATTTCAGAATTGCACCGTGCAATGTGGAGATATTACTGTTTGTGCATTTACAATATTCATTGATTTTTGCCATTGAAAAACATGTTTTTCATATACAAGAAATGTTTGAAGCTACTGACTGAATGAAAGGAGCTGGCATCTCACTCTCTTTGAATCTTCTTTATCATGCTAGGATTAGCAGGAAAAAGCAAAAAATTTCAGAATTGCACCTTGCAATGTGGAGATATTACTGTTTGTGCATTTACAATATTCATTGATTTTTGCCATTGAAAAACATGTTTTTCATATACCAGAAATGTTTGAAGCTACTGACTGAATGAAAGGAGCTGGCATCTCACTCTCTTTGAATCTTCTTTATCATGCTAGGATTAACAGGAAAAAGCTAAAAATTTCAGAATTGCACCGTGCAATGTGGAGATATTACTGTTTGTGCATTTACAATATTCATTGATTTTTGCCATTGAAAAACATGTTTTTCATATACCAGAAATGTTTGAAGCTACTGACTGAATGAAAGGAGCTGGCATCTCACTCTCTTTGAATCTTCTTTATCATGCTAGGATTAGCAGGAAAAAGCAAAAAATTTCAGAATTGCACCTTGCAATGTGGAGATATTACTGTTTGTGCATTTACAATATTCATTGATTTTTGCCATTGAAAAACATGTTTTTCATATACCAGAAATGTTTGAAGCTACTGACTGAATGAAAGGAGCTGGCATCTCACTCTCTTTGAATCTTCTTTATCATGCTAGGATTAACAGGAAAAAGCTAAAAATTTCAGAATTGCACCGTGCAATGTGGAGATATTACTGTTTGTGCATTTACAATATTCATTGATTTTTGCCATTGAAAAACGTTTTTCATATACCAGAAATGTTTGAAGGCTACTGACTGAATGAAAGGAGCTGGCATCTCACTCTCTTTGAATCTTTATCATGCTAGGATTAGCAGGAAAAAGCAAAAAATTTCAGAATTGCACCTTGCAATGTGGAGATATTACTGTTTGTGCATTTACAATATTCATTGATTTTTGCTGCCATTGAAAAACATGTTTTTCATATACCAGAAATGTTTGAAGCTACTGACTGAATGAAAGGAGCTGGCATCTCACTCTCTTTGAATCTTCTTTATCATGCTAGGATTAACAGGAAAAAGCTAAAAATTTCAGAATTGCACCGTGCAATGTGGAGATATTACTGTTTGTGCATTTACAATATTCATTGATTTTTGCCATTGAAAAACATGTTTTTCATATACCAGAAATGTTTGAAGCTACTGACTGAATGAAAGGAGCTGGCATCTCACTCTCTTTGAATCTTCTTTATCATGCTAGGATTAACAGGAAAAGGCAAAAAATTTCAGAATTGCACCTTGCAATGTGGAGATATTACTGTTTGTGCATTTACAATATTCATTGATTTTTGCCATTGAAAAACATGTTTTTCATATACCAGAAATGTTTGAAGCTACTGACTGAATGAAAGGAGCTGGCATCTCACTCTCTTTGAATCTTCTTTATCATGCTAGGATTAACAGGAAAAAGCTAAAAATTTCAGAATTGCACCGTGCAATGTGGAGATATTACTGTTTGTGCATTTACAATATTCATTGATTTTTGCCATTGAAAAACATGTTTTTCATATACCAGAAATGTTTGAAGCTACTGACTGAATGAAAGGAGCTGGCATCTCACTCTCTTTGAATCTTCTTTATCATGCTAGGATTAGCAGGAAAAAGCAAAAAATTTCAGAATTGCACCTTGCAATGTGGAGATATTACTGTTTGTGCATTTACAATATTCATTGATTTTTGCCATTGAAAAACATGTTTTTCATATACCAGAAATGTTTGAAGCTACTGACTGAATGAAAGGAGCTGGCATCTCACTCTCTTTGAATCTTCTTTATCATGCTAGGATTAACAGGAAAAGCTAAAAATTTCAGAATTGCACCGTGCAATGTGGAGATATTACTGTTTGTGCATTTACAATATTCATTGATTTTTGCCATTGAAAAACATGTTTTTCATATACCAGAAATGTTTGAAGCTACTGACTGAATGAAAGGAGCTGGCATCTCACTCTCTTTGAATCTTCTTTATCATGCTAGGATTAGCAGGAAAAAGCAAAAATTTCAGAATTGCACCTTGCAATGTGGAGATATTACTGTTTGTGCATTTACAATATTCATTGATTTTTGCCATTGAAAAACATGTTTTTCATATACCAGAAATGTTTGAAGCTACTGACTGAATGAAAGGAGCTGGCATCTCACTCTCTTTGAATCTTCTTTATCATGCTAGGATTAACAGGAAAAAGCTAAAAATTTCAGAATTGCACCGTGCAATGTGGAGATATTACTGTTTGTGCATTTACAATATTCATTGATTTTTGCCATTGAAAAACGTTTTTCATATACCAGAAATGTTTGAAGCTACTGACTGAATGAAAGGAGCTGGCATCTCACTCTCTTTGAATCTTTATCATGCTAGGATTAGCAGGAAAAAGCAAAAATTTCAGAATTGCACCTTGCAATGTGGAGATATTACTGTTTGTGCATTTACAATATTCATTGATTTTTGCCATTGAAAAACATGTTTTTCATATACCAGAAATGTTTGAAGCTACTGACTGAATGAAAGGAGCTGGCATCTCACTCTCTTTGAATCTTCTTTATCATGCTAGGATTAACAGGAAAAAGCTAAAAATTTCAGAATTGCACCGTGCAATGTGGAGATATTACTGTTTGTGCATTTACAATATTCATTGATTTTTGCCATTGAAAAACATGTTTTTCATATACCAGAAATGTTTGAAGCTACTGACTGAATGAAAGGAGCTGGCATCTCACTCTCTTTGAATCTTCTTTATCATGCTAGGATTAGCAGGAAAAAGCAAAAAATTTCAGAATTGCACCTTGCAATGTGGAGATATTACTGTTTGTGCATTTACAATATTCATTGATTTTTGCCATTGAAAAACATGTTTTTCATATACCAGAAATGTTTGAAGCTACTGACTGAATGAAAGGAGCTGGCATCTCACTCTCTTTGAATCTTCTTTATCATGCTAGGATTAACAGGAAAAGGCAAAAAATTTCAGAATTGCACCTTGCAATGTGGAGATATTACTGTTTGTGCATTTACAATATTCATTGATTTTTGCCATTGAAAAACATGTTTTTCATATACCAGAAATGTTTGAAGCTACTGACTGAATGAAAGGAGCTGGCATCTCACTCTCTTTGAATCTTCTTTATCATGCTAGGATTAACAGGAAAAAGCTAAAAATTTCAGAATTGCACCGTGCAATGTGGAGATATTACTGTTTGTGCATTTACAATATTCATTGATTTTTGCCATTGAAAAACATGTTTTTCATATACAAGAAATGTTTGAAGCTACTGACTGAATGAAAGGAGCTGGCATCTCACTCTCTTTGAATCTTCTTTATCATGCTAGGATTAGCAGGAAAAAGCAAAAAATTTCAGAATTGCACCTTGCAATGTGGAGATATTACTGTTTGTGCATTTACAATATTCATTGATTTTTGCCATTGAAAAACATGTTTTTCATATACCAGAAATGTTTGAAGCTACTGACTGAATGAAAGGAGCTGGCATCTCACTCTCTTTGAATCTTCTTTATCATGCTAGGATTAACAGGAAAAAGCTAAAAATTTCAGAATTGCACCGTGCAATGTGGAGATATTACTGTTTGTGCATTTACAATATTCATTGATTTTTGCCATTGAAAAACATGTTTTTCATATACCAGAAATGTTTGAAGCTACTGACTGAATGAAAGGAGCTGGCATCTCACTCTCTTTGAATCTTCTTTATCATGCTAGGATTAGCAGGAAAAAGCAAAAAATTTCAGAATTGCACCTTGCAATGTGGAGATATTACTGTTTGTGCATTTACAATATTCATTGATTTTTGCCATTGAAAAACATGTTTTTCATATACCAGAAATGTTTGAAGCTACTGACTGAATGAAAGGAGCTGGCATCTCACTCTCTTTGAATCTTCTTTATCATGCTAGGATTAACAGGAAAAAGCTAAAAATTTCAGAATTGCACCGTGCAATGTGGAGATATTACTGTTTGTGCATTTACAATATTCATTGATTTTTGCCATTGAAAAACATGTTTTTCATATACCAGAAATGTTTGAAGCTACTGACTGAATGAAAGGAGCTGGCATCTCACTCTCTTTGAATCTTCTTTATCATGCTAGGATTAGCAGGAAAAAGCAAAAAATTTCAGAATTGCACCGTGCAATGTGGAGATATTACTGTTTGTGCATTTACAATATTCATTGATTTTTGCCATTGAAAAACATGTTTTTCATATACCAGAAATGTTTGAAGCTACTGACTGAATGAAAGGAGCTGGCATCTCACTCTCTTTGAATCTTCTTTATCATGCTAGGATTAACAGGAAAAAGCAAAAAATTTCAGAATTGCACCGTGCAATGTGGAGATATTACTGTTTGTGCATTTACAATATTCATTGATTTTTGCCATTGAAAAACATGTTTTTCATATACCAGAAATGTTTGAAGCTACTGACTGAATGAAAGGAGCTGGCATCTCACTCTCTTTGAATCTTCTTTATCATGCTAGGATTAACAGGAAAAAGCTAAAAATTTCAGAATTGCACCGTGCAATGTGGAGATATTACTGTTTGTGCATTTACAATATTCATTGATTTTTGCCATTGAAAAACATGTTTTTCATATACCAGAAATGTTTGAAGCTACTGACTGAATGAAAGGAGCTGGCATCTCACTCTCTTTGAATCTTCTTTATCATGCTAGGATTAGCAGGAAAAAGCAAAAAATTTCAGAATTGCACCTTGCAATGTGGAGATATTACTGTTTGTGCATTTACAATATTCATTGATTTTTGCCATTGAAAAACATGTTTTTCATATACCAGAAATGTTTGAAGCTACTGACTGAATGAAAGGAGCTGGCATCTCACTCTCTTTGAATCTTCTTTATCATGCTAGGATTAACAGGAAAAAGCTAAAAATTTCAGAATTGCACCGTGCAATGTGGAGATATTACTGTTTGTGCATTTACAATATTCATTGATTTTTGCCATTGAAAAAACATGTTTTTCATATACCAGAAATGTTTGAAGCTACTGACTGAATGAAAGGAGCTGGCATCTCACTCTCTTTGAATCTTCTTTATCATGCTAGGATTAACAGGAAAAAGCAAAAAATTTCAGAATTGCACCGTGCAATGTGGAGATATTACTGTTTGTGCATTTACAATATTCATTGATTTTTGCCATTGAAAAACATGTTTTTCATATACCAGAAATGTTTGAAGCTACTGACTGAATGAAAGGAGCTGGCATCTCACTCTCTTTGAATCTTCTTTATCATGCTAGGATTAGCAGGAAAAAGCAAAAAATTTCAGAATTGCACCTTGCAATGTGGAGATATTACTGTTTGTGCATTTACAATATTCATTGATTTTTGCCATTGAAAAACATGTTTTTCATATACCAGAAATGTTTGAAGCTACTGACTGAATGAAAGGAGCTGGCATCTCACTCTCTTTGAATCTTCTTTATCATGCTAGGATTAACAGGAAAAGCAAAAAATTTCAGAATTGCACCTTGCAATGTGGAGATATTACTGTTTGTGCATTTACAATATTCATTGATTTTTGCCATTGAAAAACATGTTTTTCATATACCAGAAATGTTTGAAGCTACTGACTGAATGAAAGGAGCTGGCATCTCACTCTCTTTGAATCTTCTTTATCATGCTAGGATTAACAGGAAAAAGCTAAAAATTTCAGAATTGCACCGTGCAATGTGGAGATATTACTGTTTGTGCATTTACAATATTCATTGATTTTTGCCATTGAAAAACATGTTTTTCATATACCAGAAATGTTTGAAGCTACTGACTGAATGAAAGGAGCTGGCATCTCACTCTCTTTGAATCTTCTTTATCATGCTAGGATTAACAGGAAAAAGCAAAAAAATTCAGAATTGCACCGTGCAATGTGGAGATATTACTGTTTGTGCATTTACAATATTCATTGATTTTTGCCATTGAAAAACATGTTTTTCATATACCAGAAATGTTTGAAGCTACTGACTGAATGAAAGGAGCTGGCATCTCACTCTCTTTGAATCTTCTTTATCATGCTAGGATTAACAGGAAAAAGCTAAAAATTTCAGAATTGCACCGTGCAATGTGGAGATATTACTGTTTGTGCATTTACAATATTCATTGATTTTTGCCATTGAAAAACATGTTTTTCATATACCAGAAATGTTTGAAGCTACTGACTGAATGAAAGGAGCTGGCATCTCACTCTCTTTGAATCTTCTTTATCATGCTAGGATTAACAGGAAAAAGCAAAAAATTTCAGAATTGCACCTTGCAATGTGGAGATATTACTGTTTGTGCATTTACAATATTCATTGATTTTTGCCATTGAAAAACATGTTTTTCATATACCAGAAATGTTTGAAGCTACTGACTGAATGAAAGGAGCTGGCATCTCACTCTCTTTGAATCTTCTTTATCATGCTAGGATTAACAGGAAAAAGCTAAAAATTTCAGAATTGCACCGTGCAATGTGGAGATATTACTGTTTGTGCATTTACAATATTCATTGATTTTTGCCATTGAAAAACATGTTTTTCATATACCAGAAATGTTTGAAGCTACTGACTGAATGAAAGGAGCTGGCATCTCACTCTCTTTGAATCTTCTTTATCATGCTAGGATTAGCAGGAAAAAGCAAAAAATTTCAGAAATTGCACCTTGCAATGTGGAGATATTACTGTTTGTGCATTTACAATATTCATTGATTTTTGCCATTGAAAAACATGTTTTTCATATACCAGAAATGTTTGAAGCTACTGACTGAATGAAAGGAGCTGGCATCTCACTCTCTTTGAATCTTCTTTATCATGCTAGGATTAACAGGAAAAAGCTAAAAATTTCAGAATTGCACCGTGCAATGTGGAGATATTACTGTTTGTGCATTTACAATATTCATTGATTTTTGCCATTGAAAAACATGTTTTTCATATACCAGAAATGTTTGAAGCTACTGACTGAATGAAAGGAGCTGGCATCTCACTCTCTTTGAATCTTCTTTATCATGCTAGGATTAACAGGAAAAAGCTAAAAATTTCAGAATTGCACCGTGCAATGTGGAGATATTACTGTTTGTGCATTTACAATATTCATTGATTTTTGCCATTGAAAAACATGTTTTTCATATACCAGAAATGTTTGAAGCTACTGACTGAATGAAAGGAGCTGGCATCTCACTCTCTTTGAATCTTCTTTATCATGCTAGGATTAGCAGGAAAAAGCAAAAAATTTCAGAATTGCACCTTGCAATGTGGAGATATTACTGTTTGTGCATTTACAATATTCATTGATTTTTGCCATTGAAAAACATGTTTTTCATATACCAGAAATGTTTGAAGCTACTGACTGAATGAAAGGAGCTGGCATCTCACTCTCTTTGAATCTTCTTTATCATGCTAGGATTAACAGGAAAAAGCTAAAAATTTCAGAATTGCACCGTGCAATGTGGAGATATTACTGTTTGTGCATTTACAATATTCATTGATTTTTGCCATTGAAAAACATGTTTTTCATATACCAGAAATGTTTGAAGCTACTGACTGAATGAAAGGAGCTGGCATCTCACTCTCTTTGAATCTTCTTTATCATGCTAGGATTAACAGGAAAAAGCTAAAAATTTCAGAATTGCACCGTGCAATGTGGAGATATTACTGTTTGTGCATTTACAATATTCATTGATTTTTGCCATTGAAAAACATGTTTTTCATATACCAGAAATGTTTGAAGCTACTGACTGAATGAAAGGAGCTGGCATCTCACTCTCTTTGAATCTTCTTTATCATGCTAGGATTAACAGGAAAAAGCAAAAAATTTCAGAATTGCACCTTGCAATGTGGAGATATTACTGTTTGTGCATTTACAATATTCATTGATTTTTGCCATTGAAAAACATGTTTTTCATATACCAGAAATGTTTGAAGCTACTGACTGAATGAAAGGAGCTGGCATCTCACTCTCTTTGAATCTTCTTTATCATGCTAGGATTAACAGGAAAAGCTAAAAATTTCAGAATTGCACCGTGCAATGTGGAGATATTACTGTTTGTGCATTTACAATATTCATTGATTTTTGCCATTGAAAAACATGTTTTTCATATACCAGAAATGTTTGAAGCTACTGACTGAATGAAAGGAGCTGGCATCTCACTCTCTTTGAATCTTCTTTATCATGCTAGGATTAACAGGAAAAGCAAAAAATTTCAGAATTGCACCTTGCAATGTGGAGATATTACTGTTTGTGCATTTACAATATTCATTGATTTTTGCCATTGAAAAACATGTTTTTCATATACCAGAAATGTTTGAAGCTACTGACTGAATGAAAGGAGCTGGCATCTCACTCTCTTTGAATCTTCTTTATCATGCTAGGATTAACAGGAAAAAGCTAAAAATTTCAGAATTGCACCGTGCAATGTGGAGATATTACTGTTTGTGCATTTACAATATTCATTGATTTTTGCCATTGAAAAACATGTTTTTCATATACCAGAAATGTTTGAAGCTACTGACTGAATGAAAGGAGCTGGCATCTCACTCTCTTTGAATCTTCTTTATCATGCTAGGATTAGCAGAGGAAAAAGCAAAAAATTTCAGAATTGCACCTTGCAATGTGGAGATATTACTGTTTGTGCATTTACAATATTCATTGATTTTTGCCATTGAAAAACATGTTTTTCATATACCAGAAATGTTTGAAGCTACTGACTGAATGAAAGGAGCTGGCATCTCACTCTCTTTGAATCTTCTTTATCATGCTAGGATTAACAGGAAAAAGCTAAAAATTTCAGAATTGCACCTTGCAATGTGGAGATATTACTGTTTGTGCATTTACAATATTCATTGATTTTTGCCATTGAAAAACATGTTTTTCATATACCAGAAATGTTTGAAGCTACTGACTGAATGAAAGGAGCTGGCATCTCACTCTCTTTGAATCTTCTTTATCATGCTAGGATTAACAGGAAAAAGCAAAAAATTTCAGAATTGCACCTTGCAATGTGGAGATATTACTGTTTGTGCATTTACAATATTCATTGATTTTTGCCATTGAAAAACATGTTTTTCATATACCAGAAATGTTTGAAGCTACTGACTGAATGAAAGGAGCTGGCATCTCACTCTCTTTGAATCTTCTTTATCATGCTAGGATTAACAGGAAAAAGCAAAAAATTTCAGAATTGCACCGTGCAATGTGGAGATATTACTGTTTGTGCATTTACAATATTCATTGATTTTTGCCATTGAAAAACATGTTTTTCATATACCAGAAATGTTTGAAGCTACTGACTGAATGAAAGGAGCTGGCATCTCACTCTCTTTGAATCTTCTTTATCATGCTAGGATTAACAGGAAAAAGCAAAAAATTTCAGAATTGCACCTTGCAATGTGGAGATATTACTGTTTGTGCATTTACAATATTCATTGATTTTTGCCATTGAAAAACATGTTTTTCATATACCAGAAATGTTTGAAGCTACTGACTGAATGAAAGGAGCTGGCATCTCACTCTCTTTGAATCTTCTTTATCATGCTAGGATTAACAGGAAAAAGCTAAAAATTTCAGAATTGCACCGTGCAATGTGGAGATATTACTGTTTGTGCATTTACAATATTCATTGATTTTTGCCATTGAAAAACATGTTTTTCATATACCAGAAATGTTTGAAGCTACTGACTGAATGAAAGGAGCTGGCATCTCACTCTCTTTGAATCTTCTTTATCATGCTAGGATTAGCAGGAAAAAGCAAAAAATTTCAGAATTGCACCTTGCAATGTGGAGATATTACTGTTTGTGCATTTACAATATTCATTGATTTTTGCCATTGAAAAACATGTTTTTCATATACCAGAAATGTTTGAAGCTACTGACTGAATGAAAGGAGCTGGCATCTCACTCTCTTTGAATCTTCTTTATCATGCTAGGATTAACAGGAAAAAGCTAAAAATTTCAGAATTGCACCGTGCAATGTGGAGATATTACTGTTTGTGCATTTACAATATTCATTGATTTTTGCCATTGAAAACATGTTTTTCATATACCAGAAATGTTTGAAGCTACTGACTGAATGAAAGGAGCTGGCATCTCACTCTCTTTGAATCTTCTTTATCATGCTAGGATTAACAGGAAAAAGCAAAAAATTTCAGAATTGCACCTTGCAATGTGGAGATATTACTGTTTGTGCATTTACAATATTCATTGATTTTTGCCATTGAAAAACATGTTTTTCATATACCAGAAATGTTTGAAGCTACTGACTGAATGAAAGGAGCTGGCATCTCACTCTCTTTGAATCTTCTTTATCATGCTAGGATTAACAGGAAAAAGCAAAAAATTTCAGAATTGCACCTTGCAATGTGGAGATATTACTGTTTGTGCATTTACAATATTCATTGATTTTTGCCATTGAAAAACATGTTTTTCATATACCAGAAATGTTTGAAGCTACTGACTGAATGAAAGGAGCTGGCATCTCACTCTCTTTGAATCTTCTTTATCATGCTAGGATTAACAGGAAAAAGCTAAAAATTTCAGAATTGCACCTTGCAATGTGGAGATATTACTGTTTGTGCATTTACAATATTCATTGATTTTTGCCATTGAAAAACATGTTTTTCATATACCAGAAATGTTTGAAGCTACTGACTGAATGAAAGGAGCTGGCATCTCACTCTCTTTGAATCTTCTTTATCATGCTAGGATTAGCAGGAAAAAGCAAAAAATTTCAGAATTGCACCTTGCAATGTGGAGATATTACTGTTTGTGCATTTACAATATTCATTGATTTTGCCATTGAAAAACATGTTTTTCATATACCAGAAATGTTTGAAGCTACTGACTGAATGAAAGGAGCTGGCATCTCACTCTCTTTGAATCTTTATCATGCTAGGATTAGCAGGAAAAAGCAAAAAATTTCAGAATTGCACCTTGCAATGTGGAGATATTACTGTTTGTGCATTTACAATATTCATTGATTTTTGCCATTGAAAAACATGTTTTTCATATACCAGAAATGTTTGAAGCTACTGACTGAATGAAAGGAGCTGGCATCTCACTCTCTTTGAATCTTCTTTATCATGCTAGGATTATCAGGAAAAAGCTAAAAATTTCAGAATTGCACCGTGCAATGTGGAGATATTACTGTTTGTGCATTTACAATATTCATTGATTTTTGCCATTGAAAAACATGTTTTTCATATACCAGAAATGTTTGAAGCTACTGACTGAATGAAAGGAGCTGGCATCTCACTCTCTTTGAATCTTCTTTATCATGCTAGGATTAACAGGAAAAAGCAAAAAATTTCAGAATTGCACCTTGCAATGTGGAGATATTACTGTTTGTGCATTTACAATATTCATTGATTTTTGCCATTGAAAAACATGTTTTTCATATACCAGAAATGTTTGAAGCTACTGACTGAATGAAAGGAGCTGGCATCTCACTCTCTTTGAATCTTCTTTATCATGCTAGGATTAACAGGAAAAAGCTAAAAATTTCAGAATTGCACCGTGCAATGTGGAGATATTACTGTTTGTGCATTTACAATATTCATTGATTTTTGCCATTGAAAAACATGTTTTTCATATACCAGAAATGTTTGAAGCTACTGACTGAATGAAAGGAGCTGGCATCTCACTCTCTTTGAATCTTCTTTATCATGCTAGGATTAGCAGGAAAAAGCAAAAAATTTCAGAATTGCACCTTGCAATGTGGAGATATTACTGTTTGTGCATTTACAATATTCATTGATTTTTGCCATTGAAAAACATGTTTTTCATATACCAGAAATGTTTGAAGCTACTGACTGAATGAAAGGAGCTGGCATCTCACTCTCTTTGAATCTTCTTTATCATGCTAGGATTAACAGGAAAAAGCTAAAAATTTCAGAATTGCACCGTGCAATGTGGAGATATTACTGTTTGTGCATTTACAATATTCATTGATTTTTGCCATTGAAAAACATGTTTTTCATATACCAGAAATGTTTGAAGCTACTGACTGAATGAAAGGAGCTGGCATCTCACTCTCTTTGAATCTTCTTTATCATGCTAGGATTAGCAGGAAAAAGCAAAAAATTTCAGAATTGCACCTTGCAATGTGGAGATATTACTGTTTGTGCATTTACAATATTCATGATTTTTGCCATTGAAAAACATGTTTTTCATATACCAGAAATGTTTGAAGCTACTGACTGAATGAAAGGAGCTGGCATCTCACTCTCTTTGAATCTTCTTTATCATGCTAGGATTAACAGGAAAAGGCTAAAAATTTCAGAATTGCACCTTGCAATGTGGAGATATTACTGTTTGTGCATTTACAATATTCATTGATTTTTGCCATTGAAAAACATGTTTTTCATATACCAGAAATGTTTGAAGCTACTGACTGAATGAAAGGAGCTGGCATCTCACTCTCTTTGAATCTTCTTTATCATGCTAGGATTAACAGGAAAAAGCTAAAAATTTCAGAATTGCACCGTGCAATGTGGAGATATTACTGTTTGTGCATTTACAATATTCATTGATTTTTGCCATTGAAAAACATGTTTTTCATATACCAGAAATGTTTGAAGCTACTGACTGAATGAAGGAGCTGGCATCTCACTCTCTTTGAATCTTCTTTATCATGCTAGGATTAGCAGGAAAAGGCAAAAAATTTCAGAATTGCACCTTGCAATGTGGAGATATTACTGTTTGTGCATTTACAATATTCATTGATTTTTGCCATTGAAAAACATGTTTTTCATATACCAGAAAATGTTTGAAGCTACTGACTGAATGAAAGGAGCTGGCATCTCACTCTCTTTGAATCTTCTTTATCATGCTAGGATTAACAGGAAAAAGCTAAAAATTTTCAGAATTGCACCGTGCAATGTGGAGATATTACTGTTTGTGCATTTACAATATTCATTGATTTTTGCCATTGAAAAACATGTTTTTCATATACCAGAAATGTTTGAAGCTACTGACTGAATGAAAGGAGCTGGCATCTCACTCTCTTTGAATCTTCTTTATCATGCTAGATTAGCAGGAAAAAGCAAAAAATTTCAGAATTGCACCTTGCAATGTGGAGATATTACTGTTTGTGCATTTACAATATTCATTGATTTTTGCCATTGAAAAACATGTTTTTCATATACCAGAAATGTTTGAAGCTACTGACTGAATGAAAGGAGCTGGCATCTCACTCTCTTTGAATCTTCTTTATCATGCTAGGATTAACAGGAAAAAGCAAAAAATTTCAGAATTGCACCTTGCAATGTGGAGATATTACTGTTTGTGCATTTACAATATTCATTGATTTTTGCCATTGAAAAACATGTTTTTCATATACCAGAAATGTTTGAAGCTACTGACTGAATGAAAGGAGCTGGCATCTCACTCTCTTTGAATCTTCTTTATCATGCTAGGATTAACAGGAAAAAGCTAAAAATTTCAGAATTGCACCGTGCAATGTGGAGATATTACTGTTTGTGCATTTACAATATTCATTGATTTTTGCCATTGAAAAACATGTTTTTCATATACCAGAAATGTTTGAAGCTACTGACTGAATGAAAGGAGCTGGCATCTCACTCTCTTTGAATCTTCTTTATCATGCTAGGATTAGCAGGAAAAAGCAAAAATTTCAGAATTGCACCTTGCAATGGTGGGAGATATTACTGTTTGTGCATTTACAAATATTCATTGATTTTTGCCATTGAAAAACATGTTTTTCAT
>NW_027367121.1:0-61770 GCF_046119375.1 Phyllobates terribilis | reverse complement strand
TTTCAATGGCAAAAATCAATGAATATTGTAAATGCACAAACAGTAATATCTCCACATTGCACGGTGCAATTCTGAAATTTTTAGCTTTTTCCTGTTAATCCTAGCATGATAAAGAAGATTCAAAGAGAGTGAGATGCCAGCTCCTTTCATTCAGTCAGTAGCTTCAAACATTTCTGGTATATGAAAAACATGTTTTTCAATGGCAAAAATCAATGAATATTGTAAATGCACAAACAGTAATATCTCCACATTGCAAGGTGCAATTCTGAAATTTTTTGCTTTTTCCTGTTAATCCTAGCATGATAAAGAAGATTCAAAGAGAGTGAGATGCCAGCTCCTTTCATTCAGTCAGTAGCTTCAAACATTTCTGGTATATGAAAAACATGTTTTTCAATGGCAAAAATCAATGAATATTGTAAATGCACAAACAGTAATATCTCCACATTGCAAGGTGCAATTCTGAAATTTTTTGCTTTTTCCTGCTAATCCTAGCATGATAAAGAAGATTCAAAGAGAGTGAGATGCCAGCTCCTTTCATTCAGTCAGTAGCTTCAAACATTTCTGGTATATGAAAAACATGTTTTTCAATGGCAAAAATCAATGAATATTGTAAATGCACAAACAGTAATATCTCCACATTGCACGGTGCAATTCTGAAATTTTTAGCTTTTTCCTGTTAATCCTAGCATGATAAAGAAGATTCAAAGAGAGTGAGATGCCAGCTCCTTTCATTCAGTCAGTAGCTTCAAACATTTCTGGTATATGAAAAACATGTTTTTCAATGGCAAAAATCAATGAATATTGTAAATGCACAAACAGTAATATCTCCACATTGCAAGGTGCAATTCTGAAATTTTTTGCTTTTTCCTGCTAATCCTAGCATGATAAAGAAGATTCAAAGAGAGTGAGATGCCAGCTCCTTTCATTCAGTCAGTAGCTTCAAACATTTCTGGTATATGAAAAACATGTTTTTCAAAGGCAAAAATCAATGAATATTGTAAATGCACAAACAGTAATATCTCCACATTGCACGGTGCAATTCTGAAATTTTTAGCTTTTTCCTGTTAATCCTAGCATGATAAAGATTCAAAGAGAGTGAGATGCCAGCTCCTTTCATTCAGTCAGTAGCTTCAAACATTTCTGGTATATGAAAAACATGTTTTTCAATGGCAAAAATCAATGAATATTGTAAATGCACAAACAGTAATATCTCCGCATTGCAAGGTGCAATTCTGAAATTTTTTGCTTTTTCCTGTTAATCCTAGCATGATAAAGAAGATTCAAAGAGAGTGAGATGCCAGCTCCTTTCATTCAGTCAGTAGCTTCAAACATTTCTGGTATATGAAAAACATGTTTTTCAATGGCAAAAATCAATGAATATTGTAAATGCACAAACAGTAATATCTCCACATTGCAAGGTGCAATTCTGAAATTTTTTGCTTTTTCCTGCTAATCCTAGCATGATAAAGAAGATTCAAAGAGAGTGAGATGCCAGCTCCTTTCATTCAGTCAGTAGCTTCAAACATTTCTGGTATATGAAAAACATGTTTTTCAATGGCAAAAATCAATGAATATTGTAAATGCACAAACAGTAATATCTCCACATTGCACGGTGCAATTCTGAAATTTTTAGCTTTTTCCTGTTAATCCTAGCATGATAAAGAAGATTCAAAGAGAGTGAGATGCCAGCTCCTTTCATTCAGTCAGTAGCTTCAAACATTTCTGGTATATGAAAAACATGTTTTTCAATGGCAAAAATCAATGAATATTGTAAATGCACAAACAGTAATATCTCCACATTGCAAGGTGCAATTCTGAAATTTTTTGCTTTTTCCTGCTAATCCTAGCATGATAAAGAAGATTCAAAGAGAGTGAGATGCCAGCTCCTTTCATTCAGTCAGTAGCTTCAAACATTTCTGGTATATGAAAAACATGTTTTTCAATGGCAAAAATCAATGAATATTGTAAATGCACAAACAGTAATATCTCCACATTGCACGGTGCAATTCTGAAATTTTTAGCTTTTTCTTGTTAATCCTAGCATGATAAAGAAGATTCAAAGAGAGTGAGATGCCAGCTCCTTTCATTCAGTCAGTAGCTTCAAACATTTCTGGTATATGAAAAACATGTTTTTCAATGGCAAAAATCAATGAATATTGTAAATGCACAAACAGTAATATCTCCACATTGCAAGGTGCAATTCTGAAATTTTTTGCTTTTTCCTGCTAATCCTAGCATGATAAAGAAGATTCAAAGAGAGTGAGATGCCAGCTCCTTTCATTCAGTCAGTAGCTTCAAACATTTCTGGTATATGAAAAACATGTTTTTCAATGGCAAAAATCAATGAATATTGTAAATGCACAAACAGTAATATCTCCACATTGCACGGTGCAATTCTGAAATTTTTAGCTTTTTCCTGTTAATCCTAGCATGATAAAGAAGATTCAAAGAGAGTGAGATGCCAGCTCCTTTCATTCAGTCAGTAGCTTCAAACATTTCTGGTATATGAAAAACATGTTTTTCAATGGCAAAAATCAATGAATATTGTAAATGCACAAACAGTAATATCTCCACATTGCAAGGTGCAATTCTGAAATTTTTTGCTTTTTCCTGCTAATCCTAGCATGATAAAGAAGATTCAAAGAGAGTGAGATGCCAGCTCCTTTCATTCAGTCAGTAGCTTCAAACATTTCTGGTATATGAAAAACATGTTTTTCAATGGCAAAAATCAATGAATATTGTAAATGCACAAACAGTAATATCTCCACATTGCACGGTGCAATTCTGAAATTTTTAGCTTTTTCCTGTTAATCCTAGCATGATAAAGATTCAAAGAGAGTGAGATGCCAGCTCCTTTCATTCAGTCAGTAGCTTCAAACATTTCTGGTATATGAAAAACATGTTTTTCAATGGCAAAAATCAATGAATATTGTAAATGCACAAACAGTAATATCTCCACATTGCAAGGTGCAATTCTGAAATTTTTTGCTTTTTCCTGTTAATCCTAGCATGATAAAGAAGATTCAAAGAGAGTGAGATGCCAGCTCCTTTCATTCAGTCAGTAGCTTCAAACATTTCTGGTATATGAAAAACATGTTTTTCAATGGCAAAAATCAATGAATATTGTAAATGCACAAACAGTAATATCTCCACATTGCACGGTGCAATTCTGAAATTTTTAGCTTTTTCCTGTTAATCCTAGCATGATAAAGAAGATTCAAAGAGAGTGAGATGCCAGCTCCTTTCATTCAGTCAGTAGCTTCAAACATTTCTGGTATATGAAAAACATGTTTTTCAATGGCAAAAATCAATGAATATTGTAAATGCACAAACAGTAATATCTCCACATTGCAAGGTGCAATTCTGAAATTTTTTGCTTTTTCCTGCTAATCCTAGCATGATAAAGAAGATTCAAAGAGAGTGAGATGCCAGCTCCTTTCATTCAGTCAGTAGCTTCAAACATTTCTGGTATATGAAAAACATGTTTTTCAATGGCAAAAATCAATGAATATTGTAAATGCACAAACAGTAATATCTCCACATTGCACGGTGCAATTCTGAAATTTTTAGCTTTTTCCTGTTAATCCTAGCATGATAAAGATTCAAAGAGAGTGAGATGCCAGCTCCTTTCATTCAGTCAGTAGCTTCAAACATTTCTGGTATATGAAAAACATGTTTTTCAATGGCAAAAATCAATGAATATTGTAAATGCACAAACAGTAATATCTCCACATTGCAAGGTGCAATTCTGAAATTTTTTGCTTTTTCCTGTTAATCCTAGCATGATAAAGAAGATTCAAAGAGAGTGAGATGCCAGCTCCTTTCATTCAGTCAGTAGCTTCAAACATTTCTGGTATATGAAAAACATGTTTTTCAATGGCAAAAATCAATGAATATTGTAAATGCACAAACAGTAATATCTCCACATTGCAAGGTGCAATTCTGAAATTTTTTGCTTTTTCCTGCTAATCCTAGCATGATAAAGAAGATTCAAAGAGAGTGAGATGCCAGCTCCTTTCATTCAGTCAGTAGCTTCAAACATTTCTGGTATATGAAAAACATGTTTTTCAATGGCAAAAATCAATGAATATTGTAAATGCACAAACAGTAATATCTCCACATTGCACGGTGCAATTCTGAAATTTTTAGCTTTTTCCTGTTAATCCTAGCATGATAAAGAAGATTCAAAGAGAGTGAGATGCCAGCTCCTTTCATTCAGTCAGTAGCTTCAAACATTTCTGGTATATGAAAAACATGTTTTTCAATGGCAAAAATCAATGAATATTGTAAATGCACAAACAGTAATATCTCCACATTGCAAGGTGCAATTCTGAAATTTTTTGCTTTTTCCTGCTAATCCTAGCATGATAAAGAAGATTCAAAGAGAGTGAGATGCCAGCTCCTTTCATTCAGTCAGTAGCTTCAAACATTTCTGGTATATGAAAAACATGTTTTTCAATGGCAAAAATCAATGAATATTGTAAATGCACAAACAGTAATATCTCCACATTGCACGGTGCAATTCTGAAATTTTTAGCTTTTTCCTGTTAATCCTAGCATGATAAAGAAGATTCAAAGAGAGTGAGATGCCAGCTCCTTTCATTCAGTCAGTAGCTTCAAACATTTCTGGTATATGAAAAACATGTTTTTCAATGGCAAAAATCAATGAATATTGTAAATGCACAAACAGTAATATCTCCACATTGCAAGGTGCAATTCTGAAATTTTTTGCTTTTTCCTGTTAATCCTAGCATGATAAAGAAGATTCAAAGAGAGTGAGATGCCAGCTCCTTTCATTCAGTCAGTAGCTTCAAACATTTCTGGTATATGAAAAACATGTTTTTCAATGGCAAAAATCAATGAATATTGTAAATGCACAAACAGTAATATCTCCACATTGCAAGGTGCAATTCTGAAATTTTTTGCTTTTTCCTGCTAATCCTAGCATGATAAAGAAGATTCAAAGAGAGTGAGATGCCAGCTCCTTTCATTCAGTCAGTAGCTTCAAACATTTCTGGTATATGAAAAACATGTTTTTCAATGGCAAAAATCAATGAATATTGTAAATGCACAAACAGTAATATCTCCACATTGCACGGTGCAATTCTGAAATTTTTAGCTTTTTCCTGTTAATCCTAGCATGATAAAGAAGATTCAAAGAGAGTGAGATGCCAGCTCCTTTCATTCAGTCAGTAGCTTCAAACATTTCTGGTATATGAAAAACATGTTTTTCAATGGCAAAAATCAATGAATATTGTAAATGCACAAACAGTAATATCTCCACATTGCAAGGTGCAATTCTGAAATTTTTTGCTTTTTCCTGCTAATCCTAGCATGATAAAGAAGATTCAAAGAGAGTGAGATGCCAGCTCCTTTCATTCAGTCAGTAGCTTCAAACATTTCTGGTATATGAAAAACATGTTTTTCAATGGCAAAAATCAATGAATATTGTAAATGCACAAACAGTAATATCTCCACATTGCACGGTGCAATTCTGAAATTTTTAGCTTTTTCCTGTTAATCCTAGCATGATAAAGATTCAAAGAGAGTGAGATGCCAGCTCCTTTCATTCAGTCAGTAGCTTCAAACATTTCTGGTATATGAAAAACATGTTTTTCAATGGCAAAAATCAATGAATATTGTAAATGCACAAACAGTAATATCTCCACATTGCAAGGTGCAATTCTGAAATTTTTTGCTTTTTCCTGTTAATCCTAGCATGATAAAGAAGATTCAAAGAGAGTGAGATGCCAGCTCCTTTCATTCAGTCAGTAGCTTCAAACATTTCTGGTATATGAAAAACATGTTTTTCAATGGCAAAAATCAATGAATATTGTAAATGCACAAACAGTAATATCTCCACATTGCAAGGTGCAATTCTGAAATTTTTTGCTTTTTCCTGCTAATCCTAGCATGATAAAGAAGATTCAAAGAGAGTGAGATGCCAGCTCCTTTCATTCAGTCAGTAGCTTCAAACATTTCTGGTATATGAAAAACATGTTTTTCAATGGCAAAAATCAATGAATATTGTAAATGCACAAACAGTAATATTTCCACATTGCACGGTGCAATTCTGAAATTTTTAGCTTTTTCCTGTTAATCCTAGCATGATAAAGAAGATTCAAAGAGAGTGAGATGCCAGCTCCTTTCATTCAGTCAGTAGCTTCAAACATTTCTGGTATATGAAAAACATGTTTTTCAATGGCAAAAATCAATGAATATTGTAAATGCACAAACAGTAATATCTCCACATTGCAAGGTGCAATTCTGAAATTTTTTGCTTTTTCCTGCTAATCCTAGCATGATAAAGAAGATTCAAAGAGAGTGAGATGCCAGCTCCTTTCATTCAGTCAGTAGCTTCAAACATTTCTGGTATATGAAAAACATGTTTTTCAATGGCAAAAATCAATGAATATTGTAAATGCACAAACAGTAATATCTCCACATTGCACGGTGCAATTCTGAAATTTTTAGCTTTTTCCTGTTAATCCTAGCATGATAAAGAAGATTCAAAGAGAGTGAGATGCCAGCTCCTTTCATTCAGTCATTAGCTTCAAACATTTCTGGTATATGAAAAACATGTTTTTCAATGGCAAAAATCAATGAATATTGTAAATGCACAAACAGTAATATCTCCACATTGCACGGTGCAATTCTGAAATTTTTAGCTTTTTCCTGTTAATCCTAGCATGATAAAGAAGATTCAAAGAGAGTGAGATGCCAGCTCCTTTCATTCAGTCAGTAGCTTCAAACATTTCTGGTATATGAAAAACATGTTTTTCAATGGCAAAAATCAATGAATATTGTAAATGCACAAACAGTAATATCTCCACATTGCAAGGTGCAATTCTGAAATTTTTTGCTTTTTCCTGTTAATCCTAGCATGATAAAGAAGATTCAAAGAGAGTGAGATGCCAGCTCCTTTCATTCAGTCAGTAGCTTCAAACATTTCTGGTATATGAAAAACATGTTTTTCAATGGCAAAAATCAATGAATATTGTAAATGCACAAACAGTAATATCTCCACATTGCAAGGTGCAATTCTGAAATTTTTTGCTTTTTCCTGCTAATCCTAGCATAATAAAGAAGATTCAAAGAGAGTGAGATGCCAGCTCCTTTCATTCAGTCAGTAGCTTCAAACATTTCTGGTATATGAAAAACATGTTTTTCAATGGCAAAAATCAATGAATATTGTAAATGCACAAACAGTAATATCTCCACATTGCACGGTGCAATTCTGAAATTTTTAGCTTTTTCCTGTTAATCCTAGCATGATAAAGAAGATTCAAAGAGAGTGAGATGCCAGCTCCTTTCATTCAGTCAGTAGCTTCAAACATTTCTGGTATATGAAAAACATGTTTTTCAATGGCAAAAATCAATGAATATTGTAAATGCACAAACAGTAATATCTCCACATTGCAAGGTGCAATTCTGAAATTTTTTGCTTTTTCCTGCTAATCCTAGCATGATAAAGAAGATTCAAAGAGAGTGAGATGCCAGCTCCTTTCATTCAGTCAGTAGCTTCAAACATTTCTGGTATATGAAAAACATGTTTTTCAATGGCAAAAATCAATGAATATTGTAAATGCACAAACAGTAATATCTCCACATTGCACGGTGCAATTCTGAAATTTTTAGCTTTTTCCTGTTAATCCTAGCATGATAAAGGAGATTCAAAGAGAGTGAGATGCCAGCTCCTTTCATTCAGTCAGTAGCTTCAAACATTTCTGGTATATGAAAAACATGTTTTTCAATGGCAAAAATCAATGAATATTGTAAATGCACAAACAGTAATATCTCCACATTGCAAGGTGCAATTCTGAAATTTTTTGCTTTTTCCTGTTAATCCTAGCATGATAAAGAAGATTCAAAGAGAGTGAGGTGCCAGCTCCTTTCATTCAGTCAGTAGCTTCAAACATTTCTGGTATATGAAAAACGTTTTTCAATGGCAAAAATCAATGAATATTGTAAATGCACAAACATATCTTCACATTGCAAGGTGCAATTCTGAAATTTTTTGCTTTTTCCTGCTAATCCTAGCATGATAAAGAAGATTCAAAGAGAGTGAGATGCCAGCTCCTTTCATTCAGTCAGTAGCTTCAAACATTTCTGGTATATGAAAAACATGTTTTTCAATGGCAAAAATCAATGAATATTGTAAATGCACAAACAGTAATATCTCCACATTGCACGGTGCAATTCTGAAATTTTTAGCTTTTTCCTGTTAATCCTAGCATGATAAAGAAGATTCAAAGAGAGTGAGATGCCAGCTCCTTTCATTCAGTCAGTAGCTTCAAACATTTCTGGTATATGAAAAACATGTTTTTCAATGGCAAAAATCAATGAATATTGTAAATGCACAAACAGTAATATCTCCACATTGCAAGGTGCAATTCTGAAATTTTTTGCTTTTTCCTGCTAATCCTAGCATGATAAAGAAGATTCAAAGAGAGTGAGATGCCAGCTCCTTTCATTCAGTCAGTAGCTTCAAACATTTCTGGTATATGAAAAACATGTTTTTCAATGGCAAAAATCAATGAATATTGTAAATGCACAAACAGTAATATCTCCACATTGCACGGTGCAATTCTGAAATTTTTAGCTTTTTCCTGTTAATCCTAGCATGATAAAGAAGATTCAAAGAGAGTGAGATGCCAGCTCCTTTCATTCAGTCAGTAGCTTCAAACATTTCTGGTATATGAAAAACATGTTTTTCAATGGCAAAAATCAATGAATATTGTAAATGCACAAACAGTAATATCTCCACATTGCAAGGTGCAATTCTGAAATTTTTTGCTTTTTCCTGCTAATCCTAGCATGATAAAGAAGATTCAAAGAGAGTGAGATGCCAGCTCCTTTCATTCAGTCAGTAGCTTCAAACATTTCTGGTATATGAAAAACATGTTTTTCAATGGCAAAAATCAATGAATATTGTAAATGCACAAACAGTAATATCTCCACATTGCAAGGTGCAATTCTGAAATTTTTAGCTTTTTCCTGTTAATCCTAGCATGATAAAGAAGATTCAAAGAGAGTGAGATGCCAGCTCCTTTCATTCAGTCAGTAGCTTCAAACATTTCTGGTATATGAAAAACATGTTTTTCAATGGCAAAAATCAATGAATATTGTAAATGCACAAACAGTAATATCTCCACATTGCAAGGTGCAATTCTGAAATTTTTTGCTTTTTCCTGCTAATCCTAGCATGATAAAGAAGATTCAAAGAGAGTGAGATGCCAGCTCCTTTCATTCAGTCAGTAGCTTCAAACATTTCTGGTATATGAAAAACATGTTTTTCAATGGCAAAAATCAATGAATATTGTAAATGCACAAACAGTAATATCTCCACATTGCATGGTGCAATTCTGAAATTTTTAGCTTTTTCCTGTTAATCGTAGCATGATAAAGAAGATTCAAAGAGAGTGAGATGCCAGCTCGTTTCATTCAGTCATTAGCTTCAAACATTTCTGGTATATGAAAAACATGTTTTTCAATGGCAAAAATCAATGAATATTGTAAATGCACAAACAGTAATATCTCCACATTGCACGGTGCAATTCTGAAATTTTTAGCTTTTTCCTGTTAATCCTAGCATGATAAAGAAGATTCAAAGAGAGTGAGATGCCAGCTCCTTTCATTCAGTCAGTAGCTTCAAACATTTCTGGTATATGAAAAACATGTTTTTCAATGGCAAAAATCAATGAATATTGTAAATGCACAAACAGTAATATCTCCACATTGCAAGGTGCAATTCTGAAATTTTTTGCTTTTTCCTGTTAATCCTAGCATGATAAAGAAGATTCAAAGAGAGTGAGATGCCAGCTCCTTTCATTCAGTCAGTAGCTTCAAACATTTCTGGTATATGAAAAACATGTTTTTCAATGGCAAAAATCAATGAATATTGTAAATGCACAAACAGTAATATCTCCACATTGCAAGGTGCAATTCTGAAATTTTTTGCTTTTTCCTGCTAATCCTAGCATGATAAAGAAGATTCAAAGAGAGTGAGATGCCAGCTCCTTTCATTCAGTCAGTAGCTTCAAACATTTCTGGTATATGAAAAACATGTTTTTCAATGGCAAAAATCAATGAATATTGTAAATGCACAAACAGTAATATCTCCACATTGCACGGTGCAATTCTGAAATTTTTAGCTTTTTCCTGTTAATCCTAGCATGATAAAGAAGATTCAAAGAGAGTGAGATGCCAGCTCCTTTCATTCAGTCAGTAGCTTCAAACATTTCTGGTATATGAAAAACATGTTTTTCAATGGCAAAAATCAATGAATATTGTAAATGCACAAACAGTAATATCTCCACATTGCAAGGTGCAATTCTGAAATTTTTTGCTTTTTCCTGCTAATCCTAGCATGATAAAGAAGATTCAAAGAGAGTGAGATGCCAGCTCCTTTCATTCAGTCAGTAGCTTCAAACATTTCTGGTATATGAAAAACATGTTTTTCAATGGCAAAAATCAATGAATATTGTAAATGCACAAACAGTAATATCTCCACATTGCACGGTGCAATTCTGAAATTTTTAGCTTTTTCCTGTTAATCCTAGCATGATAAAGAAGATTCAAAGAGAGTGAGATGCCAGCTCCTTTCATTCAGTCAGTAGCTTCAAACATTTCTGGTATATGAAAAACATGTTTTTCAATGGCAAAAATCAATGAATATTGTAAATGCACAAACAGTAATATCTCCACATTGCAAGGTGCAATTCTGAAATTTTTTGCTTTTTCCTGTTAATCCTAGCATGATAAAGAAGATTCAAAGAGAGTGAGGTGCCAGCTCCTTTCATTCAGTCAGTAGCTTCAAACATTTCTGGTATATGAAAAACATGTTTTTCAATGGCAAAAATCAATGAATATTGTAAATGCACAAACAGTAATATCTCCACATTGCAAGGTGCAATTCTGAAATTTTTAGCTTTTTCCTGTTAATCCTAGCATGATAAAGAAGATTCAAAGAGAGTGAGATGCCAGCTCCTTTCATTCAGTCAGTAGCTTCAAACATTTCTGGTATATGAAAAACATGTTTTTCAATGGCAAAAATCAATGAATATTGTAAATGCACAAACAGTAATATCTCCACATTGCAAGGTGCAATTCTGAAATTTTTAGCTTTTTCCTGTTAATCCTAGCATGATAAAGAAGATTCAAAGAGAGTGAGATGCCAGCTCCTTTCATTCAGTCAGTAGCTTCAAACATTTCTGGTATATGAAAAACATGTTTTTCAATGGCAAAAATCAATGAATATTGTAAATGCACAAACAGTAATATCTCCACATTGCAAGGTGCAATTCTGAAATTTTTTGCTTTTTCCTGCTAATCCTAGCATGATAAAGAAGATTCAAAGAGAGTGAGATGCCAGCTCCTTTCATTCAGTCAGTAGCTTCAAACATTTCTGGTATATGAAAAACATGTTTTTCAATGGCAAAAATCAATGAATATTGTAAATGCACAAACAGTAATATCTCCACATTGCATGGTGCAATTCTGAAATTTTTAGCTTTTTCCTGTTAATCCTAGCATGATAAAGAAGATTCAAAGAGAGTGAGATGCCAGCTCGTTTCATTCAGTCATTAGCTTCAAACATTTCTGGTATATGAAAAACATGTTTTTCAATGGCAAAAATCAATGAATATTGTAAATGCACAAACAGTAATATCTCCACATTGCACGGTGCAATTCTGAAATTTTTAGCTTTTTCCTGTTAATCCTAGCATGATAAAGAAGATTCAAAGAGAGTGAGATGCCAGCTCCTTTCATTCAGTCAGTAGCTTCAAACATTTCTGGTATATGAAAAACATGTTTTTCAATGGCAAAAATCAATGAATATTGTAAATGCACAAACAGTAATATCTCCACATTGCAAGGTGCAATTCTGAAATTTTTTGCTTTTTCCTGTTAATCCTAGCATGATAAAGAAGATTCAAAGAGAGTGAGATGCCAGCTCCTTTCATTCAGTCAGTAGCTTCAAACATTTCTGGTATATGAAAAACATGTTTTTCAATGGCAAAAATCAATGAATATTGTAAATGCACAAACAGTAATATCTCCACATTGCAAGGTGCAATTCTGAAATTTTTTGCTTTTTCCTGCTAATCCTAGCATGATAAAGAAGATTCAAAGAGAGTGAGATGCCAGCTCCTTTCATTCAGTCAGTAGTTTCAAACATTTCTGGTATATGAAAAACATGTTTTTCAATGGCAAAAATCAATGAATATTGTAAATGCACAAACAGTAATATCTCCACATTGCACGGTGCAATTCTGAAATTTTTAGCTTTTTCCTGTTAATCCTAGCATGATAAAGAAGATTCAAAGAGAGTGAGATGCCAGCTCCTTTCATTCAGTCAGTAGCTTCAAACATTTCTGGTATATGAAAAACATGTTTTTCAATGGCAAAAATCAATGAATATTGTAAATGCACAAACAGTAATATCTCCACATTGCAAGGTGCAATTCTGAAATTTTTTGCTTTTTCCTGCTAATCCTAGCATGATAAAGAAGATTCAAAGAGAGTGAGATGCCAGCTCCTTTCATTCAGTCAGTAGCTTCAAACATTTCTGGTATATGAAAAACATGTTTTTCAATGGCAAAAATCAATGAATATTGTAAATGCACAAACAGTAATATCTCCACATTGCACGGTGCAATTCTGAAATTTTTAGCTTTTTCCTGTTAATCCTAGCATGATAAAGAAGATTCAAAGAGAGTGAGATGCCAGCTCCTTTCATTCAGTCAGTAGCTTCAAACATTTCTGGTATATGAAAAACATGTTTTTCAATGGCAAAAATCAATGAATATTGTAAATGCACAAACAGTAATATCTCCACATTGCAAGGTGCAATTCTGAAATTTTTTGCTTTTTCCTGTTAATCCTAGCATGATAAAGAAGATTCAAAGAGAGTGAGGTGCCAGCTCCTTTCATTCAGTCAGTAGCTTCAAACATTTCTGGTATATGAAAAACGTTTTTCAATGGCAAAAATCAATGAATATTGTAAATGCACAAACAGTAATATCTCCACATTGCACGGTGCAATTCTGAAATTTTTAGCTTTTTCCTGTTAATCCTAGCATGATAAAGAAGATTCAAAGAGAGTGAGATGCCAGCTCCTTTCATTCAGTCAGTAGCTTCAAACATTTCTGGTATATGAAAAACATGTTTTTCAATGGCAAAAATCAATGAATATTGTAAATGCACAAACAGTAATATCTCCACATTGCAAGGTGCAATTCTGAAATTTTTTGCTTTTTCCTGCTAATCCTAGCATGATAAAGAAGATTCAAAGAGAGTGAGATGCCAGCTCCTTTCATTCAGTCAGTAGCTTCAAACATTTCTGGTATATGAAAAACATGTTTTTCAATGGCAAAAATCAATGAATATTGTAAATGCACAAACAGTAATATCTCCACATTGCACGGTGCAATTCTGAAATTTTTAGCTTTTTCCTGTTAATCCTAGCATGATAAAGAAGATTCAAAGAGAGTGAGATGCCAGCTCCTTTCATTCAGTCAGTAGCTTCAAACATTTCTGGTATATGAAAAACATGTTTTTCAATGGCAAAAATCAATGAATATTGTAAATGCACAAACAGTAATATCTCCACATTGCAAGGTGCAATTCTGAAATTTTTTGCTTTTTCCTGTTAATCCTAGCATGATAAAGAAGATTCAAAGAGAGTGAGATGCCAGCTCCTTTCATTCAGTCAGTAGCTTCAAACATTTCTGGTATATGAAAAACATGTTTTTCAATGGCAAAAATCAATGAATATTGTAAATGCACAAACAGTAATATCTCCACATTGCAAGGTGCAATTCTGAAATTTTTTGCTTTTTCCTGCTAATCCTAGCATGATAAAGAAGATTCAAAGAGAGTGAGATGCCAGCTCCTTTCATTCAGTCAGAAGCTTCAAACATTTCTGGTATATGAAAAACATGTTTTTCAATGGCAAAAATCAATGAATATTGTAAATGCACAAACAGTAATATCTCCACATTGCACGGTGCAATTCTGAAATTTTTAGCTTTTTCCTGTTAATCCTAGCATGATAAAGAAGATTCAAAGAGAGTGAGATGCCAGCTCCTTTCATTCAGTCAGTAGCTTCAAACATTTCTGGTATATGAAAAACATGTTTTTCAATGGCAAAAATCAATGAATATTGTAAATGCACAAACAGTAATATCTCCACATTGCAAGGTGCAATTCTGAAATTTTTTGCTTTTTCCTGTTAATCCTAGCATGATAAAGAAGATTCAAAGAGAGTGAGATGCCAGCTCCTTTCATTCAGTCAGTAGCTTCAAACATTTCTGGTATATGAAAAACATGTTTTTCAATGGCAAAAATCAATGAATATTGTAAATGCACAAACAGTAATATCTCCACATTGCACGGTGCAATTCTGAAATTTTTAGCTTTTTCCTGTTAATCCTAGCATGATAAAGAAGATTCAGAGTGAGATGCCAGCTCCTTTCATTCAGTCAGTAGCTTCAAACATTTCTGGTATATGAAAAACATGTTTTTCAATGGCAAAAATCAATGAATATTGTAAATGCACAAACAGTAATATCTCCACATTGCAAGGTGCAATTCTGAAATTTTTTGCTTTTTCCTGTTAATCCTAGCATGATAAAGAAGATTCAAAGAGAGTGAGATGCCAGCTCCTTTCATTCAGTCAGTAGCTTCAAACATTTCTGGTATATGAAAAACATGTTTTTCAATGGCAAAAATCAATGAATATTGTAAATGCACAAACAGTAATATCTCCACATTGCAAGGTGCAATTCTGAAATTTTTTGCTTTTTCCTGTTAATCCTAGCATGATAAAGAAGATTCAAAGAGAGTGAGATGCCAGCTCCTTTCATTCAGTCAGTAGCTTCAAACATTTCTGGTATATGAAAAACATGTTTTTCAATGGCAAAAATCAATGAATATTGTAAATGCACAAACAGTAATATCTCCACATTGCAAGGTGCAATTCTGAAATTTTTTGCTTTTTCCTGTTAATCCTAGCATGATAAAGAAGATTCAAAGAGAGTGAGATGCCTGCTCCTTTCATTCAGTCAGTAGCTTCAAACATTTCTGGTATATGAAAAACATGTTTTTCAATGGCAAAAATCAATGAATATTGTAAATGCACAAACAGTAATATCTCCACATTGCAAGGTGCAATTCTGAAATTTTTTGCTTTTTCCTGCTAATCCTAGCATGATAAAGAAGATTCAAAGAGAGTGAGATGCCAGCTCCTTTCATTCAGTCAGTAGCTTCAAACATTTCTGGTATATGAAAAACATGTTTTTCAATGGCAAAAATCAATGAATATTGTAAATGCACAAACAGTAATATCTCCACATTGCAAGGTGCAATTCTGAAATTTTTTGCTTTTTCCTGCTAATCCTAGCATGATAAAGAAGATTCAAAGAGAGTGAGATGCCAGCTCCTTTCATTCAGTCAGTAGCTTCAAACATTTCTGGTATATGAAAAACATGTTTTTCAATGGCAAAAATCAATGAATATTGTAAATGCACAAACAGTAATATCTCCACATTGCACGGTGCAATTCTGAAATTTTTAGCTTTGTCCTGTTAATCCTAGCATGATGAAGATTCAAAGAGAGTGAGATGCCAGCTCCTTTCATTCAGTCAGTAGCTTCAAACATTTCTGGTATATGAAAAACATGTTTTTCAATGGCAAAAATCAATGAATATTGTAAATGTACAAACAGTAATATCTCCACATTGCACGGTGCAATTCTGAAATTTTTAGCTTTTTCCTGTTAATCCTAGCATGATAAAGAAGATTCAAAGAGAGTGAGATGCCAGCTCCTTTCATTCAGTCATTAGCTTCAAACATTTCTGGTATATGAAAAACATGTTTTTCAATGGCAAAAATCAATGAATATTGTAAATGCACAAACAGTAATATCTCCACATTGCACGGTGCAATTCTGAAATTTTTAGCTTTTTCCTGTTAATCCTAGCATGATAAAGAAGATTCAAAGAGAGTGAGATGCCAGCTCCTTTCATTCAGTCAGTAGCTTCAAACATTTCTGGTATATGAAAAACATGTTTTTCAATGGCAAAAATCAATGAATATTGTAAATGCACAAACAGTAATATCTCCACATTGCAAGGTGCAATTCTGAAATTTTTTGCTTTTTCCTGTTAATCCTAGCATGATAAAGAAGATTCAAAGAGAGTGAGATGCCAGCTCCTTTCATTCAGTCAGTAGCTTCAAACATTTCTGGTATATGAAAAACATGTTTTTCAATGGCAAAAATCAATGAATATTGTAAATGCACAAACAGTAATATCTCCACATTGCAAGGTGCAATTCTGAAATTTTTTGCTTTTTCCTGCTAATCCTAGCATGATAAAGAAGATTCAAAGAGAGTGAGATGCCAGCTCCTTTCATTCAGTCATTAGCTTCAAACATTTCTGGTATATGAAAAACATGTTTTTCAATGGCAAAAATCAATGAATATTGTAAATGCACAAACAGTAATATCTCCACATTGCACGGTGCAATTCTGAAATTTTTAGCTTTTTCCTGTTAATCCTAGCATGATAAAGAAGATTCAAAGAGAGTGAGATGCCAGCTCCTTTCATTCAGTCAGTAGCTTCAAACATTTCTGGTATATGAAAAACATGTTTTTCAATGGCAAAAATCAATGAATATTGTAAATGCACAAACAGTAATATCTCCACATTGCAAGGTGCAATTCTGAAATTTTTTGCTTTTTCCTGCTAATCCTAGCATGATAAAGAAGATTCAAAGAGAGTGAGATGCCAGCTCCTTTCATTCAGTCAGTAGCTTCAAACATTTCTGGTATATGAAAAACATGTTTTTCAATGGCAAAAATCAATGAATATTGTAAATGCACAAACAGTAATATCTCCACATTGCACGGTGCAATTCTGAAATTTTTAGCTTTTTCCTGTTAATCCTAGCATGATAAAGAAGATTCAAAGAGAGTGAGATGCCAGCTCCTTTCATTCAGTCAGTAGCTTCAAACATTTCTGGTATATGAAAAACATGTTTTTCAATGGCAAAAATCAATGAATATTGTAAATGCACAAACAGTAATATCTCTACATTGCAAGGTGCAATTCTGAAATTTTTTGCTTTTTCCTGTTAATCCTAGCATGATAAAGAAGATTCAAAGAGAGTGAGGTGCCAGCTCCTTTCATTCAGTCAGTAGCTTCAAACATTTCTGGTATATGAAAAACGTTTTTCAATGGCAAAAATCAATGAATATTGTAAATGCACAAACAGTAATATCTCCACATTGCACGGTGCAATTCTGAAATTTTTAGCTTTTTCCTGTTAATCCTAGCATGATAAAGAAGATTCAAAGAGAGTGAGATGCCAGCTCCTTTCATTCAGTCAGTAGCTTCAAACATTTCTGGTATATGAAAAACATGTTTTTCAATGGCAAAAATCAATGAATATTGTAAATGCACAAACAGTAATATCTCCACATTGCAAGGTGCAATTCTGAAATTTTTTGCTTTTTCCTGCTAATCCTAGCATGATAAAGAAGATTCAAAGAGAGTGAGATGCCAGCTCCTTTCATTCAGTCAGTAGCTTCAAACATTTCTGGTATATGAAAAACATGTTTTTCAATGGCAAAAATCAATGAATATTGTAAATGCACAAACAGTAATATCTCCACATTGCACGGTGCAATTCTGAAATTTTTAGCTTTTTCCTGTTAATCCTAGCATGATAAAGAAGATTCAAAGAGAGTGAGATGCCAGCTCCTTTCATTCAGTCAGTAGCTTCAAACATTTCTGGTATATGAAAAACATGTTTTTCAATGGCAAAAATCAATGAATATTGTAAATGCACAAACAGTAATATCTCCACATTGCAAGGTGCAATTCTGAAATTTTTTGCTTTTTCCTGTTAATCCTAGCATGATAAAGAAGATTCAAAGAGAGTGAGATGCCAGCTCCTTTCATTCAGTCAGTAGCTTCAAACATTTCTGGTATATGAAAAACATGTTTTTCAATGGCAAAAATCAATGAATATTGTAAATGCACAAACAGTAATATCTCCACATTGCAAGGTGCAATTCTGAAATTTTTTGCTTTTTCCTGCTAATCCTAGCATGATAAAGAAGATTCAAAGAGAGTGAGATGCCAGCTCCTTTCATTCAGTCAGAAGCTTCAAACATTTCTGGTATATGAAAAACATGTTTTTCAATGGCAAAAATCAATGAATATTGTAAATGCACAAACAGTAATATCTCCACATTGCACGGTGCAATTCTGAAATTTTTAGCTTTTTCCTGTTAATCCTAGCATGATAAAGAAGATTCAAAGAGAGTGAGATGCCAGCTCCTTTCATTCAGTCAGTAGCTTCAAACATTTCTGGTATATGAAAAACATGTTTTTCAATGGCAAAAATCAATGAATATTGTAAATGCACAAACAGTAATATCTCCACATTGCAAGGTGCAATTCTGAAATTTTTTGCTTTTTCCTGTTAATCCTAGCATGATAAAGAAGATTCAAAGAGAGTGAGATGCCAGCTCCTTTCATTCAGTCAGTAGCTTCAAACATTTCTGGTATATGAAAAACATGTTTTTCAATGGCAAAAATCAATGAATATTGTAAATGCACAAACAGTAATATCTCCACATTGCACGGTGCAATTCTGAAATTTTTAGCTTTTTCCTGTTAATCCTAGCATGATAAAGAAGATTCAGAGTGAGATGCCAGCTCCTTTCATTCAGTCAGTAGCTTCAAACATTTCTGGTATATGAAAAACATGTTTTTCAATGGCAAAAATCAATGAATATTGTAAATGCACAAACAGTAATATCTCCACATTGCAAGGTGCAATTCTGAAATTTTTTGCTTTTTCCTGTTAATCCTAGCATGATAAAGAAGATTCAAAGAGAGTGAGATGCCAGCTCCTTTCATTCAGTCAGTAGCTTCAAACATTTCTGGTATATGAAAAACATGTTTTTCAATGGCAAAAATCAATGAATATTGTAAATGCACAAACAGTAATATCTCCACATTGCAAGGTGCAATTCTGAAATTTTTTGCTTTTTCCTGTTAATCCTAGCATGATAAAGAAGATTCAAAGAGAGTGAGATGCCAGCTCCTTTCATTCAGTCAGTAGCTTCAAACATTTCTGGTATATGAAAAACATGTTTTTCAATGGCAAAAATCAATGAATATTGTAAATGCACAAACAGTAATATCTCCACATTGCAAGGTGCAATTCTGAAATTTTTTGCTTTTTCCTGTTAATCCTAGCATGATAAAGAAGATTCAAAGAGAGTGAGATGCCTGCTCCTTTCATTCAGTCAGTAGCTTCAAACATTTCTGGTATATGAAAAACATGTTTTTCAATGGCAAAAATCAATGAATATTGTAAATGCACAAACAGTAATATCTCCACATTGCAAGGTGCAATTCTGAAATTTTTTGCTTTTTCCTGCTAATCCTAGCATGATAAAGAAGATTCAAAGAGAGTGAGATGCCAGCTCCTTTCATTCAGTCAGTAGCTTCAAACATTTCTGGTATATGAAAAACATGTTTTTCAATGGCAAAAATCAATGAATATTGTAAATGCACAAACAGTAATATCTCCACATTGCAAGGTGCAATTCTGAAATTTTTTGCTTTTTCCTGCTAATCCTAGCATGATAAAGAAGATTCAAAGAGAGTGAGATGCCAGCTCCTTTCATTCAGTCAGTAGCTTCAAACATTTCTGGTATATGAAAAACATGTTTTTCAATGGCAAAAATCAATGAATATTGTAAATGCACAAACAGTAATATCTCCACATTGCACGGTGCAATTCTGAAATTTTTAGCTTTGTCCTGTTAATCCTAGCATGATGAAGATTCAAAGAGAGTGAGATGCCAGCTCCTTTCATTCAGTCAGTAGCTTCAAACATTTCTGGTATATGAAAAACATGTTTTTCAATGGCAAAAATCAATGAATATTGTAAATGCACAAACAGTAATATCTCCACATTGCACGGTGCAATTCTGAAATTTTTAGCTTTTTCCTGTTAATCCTAGCATGATAAAGAAGATTCAAAGAGAGTGAGATGCCAGCTCCTTTCATTCAGTCATTAGCTTCAAACATTTCTGGTATATGAAAAACATGTTTTTCAATGGCAAAAATCAATGAATATTGTAAATGCACAAACAGTAATATCTCCACATTGCACGGTGCAATTCTGAAATTTTTTGCTTTTTCCTGTTAATCCTAGCATGATAAAGAAGATTCAAAGAGAGTGAGATGCCAGCTCCTTTCATTCAGTCAGTAGCTTCAAACATTTCTGGTATATGAAAAACATGTTTTTCAATGGCAAAAATCAATGAATATTGTAAATGCACAAACAGTAATATCTCCACATTGCAAGGTGCAATTCTGAAATTTTTTGCTTTTTCCTGTTAATCCTAGCATGATAAAGAAGATTCAAAGAGAGTGAGATGCCAGCTCCTTTCATTCAGTCAGTAGCTTCAAACATTTCTGGTATATGAAAAACATGTTTTTCAATGGCAAAAATCAATGAATATTGTAAATGCACAAACAGTAATATCTCCACATTGCAAGGTGCAATTCTGAAATTTTTTGCTTTTTCCTGCTAATCCTAGCATGATAAAGAAGATTCAAACAGAGTGAGATGCCAGCTCCTTTCATTCAGTCAGTAGCTTCAAACATTTCTGGTATATGAAAAACATGTTTTTCAATGGCAAAAATCAATGAATATTGTAAATGCACAAACAGTAATATCTCCACATTGCACGGTGCAATTCTGAAATTTTTAGCTTTCTTCTTTATCATGCTAGGATTAGCAGGAAAAAGCAAAAAATTTCAGAATTGCACCTTGCAATGTGGAGATATTACTGTTTGTGCATTTACAATATTCATTGATTTTTGCCATTGAAAAACGTTTTTCATATACCAGAAATGTTTGAAGCTACTGACTGAATGAAAGGAGCTGGCATCTCACTCTCTTTGAATCTTCTTTATCATGCTAGGATTAACAGGAAAAAGCAAAAAATTTCAGAATTGCACCTTGCAATGTGGAGATATTACTGTTTGTGCATTTCCAATATTCATTGATTTTTGCCATTGAAAAACATGTTTTTCATATACCAGAAATGTTTGAAGCTACTGACTGAATGAAAGGAGCTGGCATCTCACTCTCTTTGAATCTTCTTTATCATGCTAGGATTAACAGGAAAAAGCAAAAAATTTCAGAATTGCACCTTGCAATGTGGAGATATTACTGTTTGTGCATTTACAATATTCATTGATTTTTGCCATTGAAAAACGTCCAGAAATGTTTGAAGCTACTGACTGAATGAAAGGAGCTGGCATCTCACTCTCTTTGAATCTTCTTTATCATGCTAGGATTAGCAGGAAAAAGCAAAAAATTTCAGAATTGCACCTTGCAATGTGGAGAAATTACTGTTTGTGCATTTACAATATTCATTGATTTTTGCCATTGAAAAACATGTTTTTCATATACCAGAAATGTTTGAAGCTACTGACTGAATGAAAGGAGCTGGCATCTCACTCTCTTTGAATCTTCTTTATCATGCTAGGATTAGCAGGAAAAAGCAAAAAATTTCAGAATTGCACCTTGCAATGTGGAGATATTACTGTTTGTGCATTTACAATATTCATTGATTTTTGCCATTGAAAAACATGTTTTTCATATACCAGAAATGTTTGAAGCTACTGACTGAATGAAAGGAGCTGGCATCTCACTCTCTTTGAATCTTCTTTATCATGCTAGGATTAGCAGGAAAAAGCAAAAAATTTCAGAATTGCACCTTGCAATGTGGAGATATTACTGTTTGTGCATTTACAATATTCATTGATTTTTGCCATTGAAAAACATGTTTTTCATATACCAGAAATGTTTGAAGCTACTGACTGAATGAAAGGAGCTGGCATCTCACTCTCTTTGAATCTTCTTTATCATGCTAGGATTAGCAGGAAAAAGCAAAAAATTTCAGAATTGCACCTTGCAATGTGGAGATATTACTGTTTGTGCATTTACAATATTCATTGATTTTTGCCATTGAAAAACGTCCAGAAATGTTTGAAGCTACTGACTGAATGAAAGGAGCTGGCATCTCACTCTCTTTGAATCTTCTTTATCATGCTAGGATTAGCAGGAAAAAGCAAAAAATTTCAGAATTGCACCTTGCAATGTGGAGATATTACTGTTTGTGCATTTACAATATTCATTGATTTTTGCCATTGAAAAACATGTTTTTCATATACCAGAAATGTTTGAAGCTACTGACTGAATGAAAGGAGCTGGCATCTCACTCTCTTTGAATCTTCTTTATCATGCTAGGATTAGCAGGAAAAAGCAAAAAATTTCAGAATTGCACCTTGCAATGTGGAGATATTTCTGTTTGTGCATTTACAATATTCATTGATTTTTGCCATTGAAAAACATGTTTTTCATATACCAGAAATGTTTGAAGCTACTGACTGAATGAAAGGAGCTGGCATCTCACTCTCTTTGAATCTTCTTTATCATGCTAGGATTAACAGGAAAAAGCAAAAAATTTCAGAATTGCACCTTGCAATGTGGAGATATTACTGTTTGTGCATTTACAATATTCATTGATTTTTGCCATTGAAAAACGTCCAGAAATGTTTAAAGCTACTGACTGAATGAAAGGAGCTGGCATCTCACTCTCTTTGAATCTTCTTTATCATGCTAGGATTAGCAGGAAAAAGCAAAAAATTTCAGAATTGCACCTTGCAATGTGGAGATATTACTGTTTGTGCATTTACAATATTCATTGATTTTTGCCATTGAAAAACATGTTTTTCATATACCAGAAATGTTTGAAGCTACTGACTGAATGAAAGGAGCTGGCATCTCACTCTCTTTGAATCTTCTTTATCATGCTAGGATTAGCAGGAAAAAGCAAAAAATTTCAGAATTGCACCTTGCAATGTGGAGATATTACTGTTTGTGCATTTACAATATTCATTGATTTTTGCCATTGAAAAACATGTTTTTCATATACCAGAAATGTTTGAAGCTACTGACTGAATGAAAGGAGCTGGCATCTCACTCTCTTTGAATCTTCTTTATCATTCTAGGATTAACAGGAAAAAGCAAAAAATTTCAGAATTGCACCTTGCAATGTGGAGATATTACTGTTTGTGCATTTCCAATATTCATTGATTTTTTGCCATTGAAATTCATATACCAGAAATGTTTGAAGCTACTGACTGAATGAAAGGAGCTGGCATCTCACTCTCTTTGAATCTTCTTTATCATGCTAGGATTAACAGGAAAAAGCAAAAAATTTCAGAATTGCACCTTGCAATGTGGAGATATTACTGTTTGTGCATTTACAATATTCATTGATTTTTGCCATTGAAAAACGTCCAGAAATGTTTGAAGCTACTGACTGAATGAAAGGAGCTGGCATCTCACTCTCTTTGAATCTTCTTTATCATGCTAGGATTAGCAGGAAAAAGCAAAAAATTTCAGAATTGCACCTTGCAATGTGGAGATATTACTGTTTGTGCATTTACAATATTCATTGATTTTTGCCATTGAAAAACATGTTTTTCATATACCAGAAATGTTTGAAGCTACTGACTGAATGAAAGGAGCTGGCATCTCACTCTCTTTGAATCTTCTTTATCATGCTAGTATTAGCAGGAAAAAGAAAAAAATTTCAGAATTGCACCTTGCAATGTGGAGATATTACTGTTTGTGCATTTACAATATTCATTGATTTTTGCCATTGAAAAACATGTTTTTCATATACCAGAAATGTTTGAAGCTACTGACTGAATGAAAGGAGCTGGCATCTCACTCTCTTTGAATCTTCTTTATCATGCTAGGATTAACAGGAAAAAGCAAACAATTTCAGAATTGCACCTTGCAATGTGGAGATATTACTGTTTGTGCATTTACAATATTCATTGATTTTTGCCATTGAAAAACATCCAGAAATGTTTGAAGCTACTGACTGAATGAAAGGAGCTGGCATCTCACTCTCTTTGAATCTTCTTTATCATGCTAGGATTAACAGGAAAAAGCTAAAAATTTCAGAATTGCACCTTGCAATGTGGAGATATTACTGTTTGTGCATTTACAATATTCATTGATTTTTGCCATTGAAAAACGTTTTTCATATACCAGAAATGTTTGAAGCTACTGACTGAATGAAAGGAGCTGGCATCTCACTCTCTTTGAATCTTCTTTATCATGCTAGGATTAGCAGGAAAAAGCAAAAAATTTCAGAATTGCACCTTGCAATGTGGAGATATTACTGTTTGTGCATTTACAATATTCATTGATTTTTGCCATTGAAAAACATGTTTTTCATATACCAGAAATGTTTGAAGCTACTGACTGAATGAAAGGAGCTGGCATCTCACTCTCTTTGAATCTTCTTTATCATGCTAGGATTAGCAGGAAAAAGCAAAAAATTTCAGAATTGCACCTTGCAATGTGGAGATATTACTGTTTGTGCATTTACAATATTCATTGATTTTTGCCATTGAAAAACATGTTTTTCATATACCAAAAATGTTTGAAGCTACTGACTGAATGAAAGGAGCTGGCATCTCACTCTCTTTGAATCTTCTTTATCATGCTAGGATTAACAGGAAAAAGCAAAAAATTTCAGAATTGCACCTTGCAATGTGGAGATATTACTGTTTGTGCATTTACAATATTCATTGATTTTTGCCATTGAAAAACATGTTTTTCATATACCAGAAATGTTTGAAGCTACTGACTGAATGAAAGGAGCTGGCATCTCACTCTCTTTGAGTCTTCTTTATCATGCTAGGATTAGCAGGAAAAAGCAAAAAATTTCAGAATTGCACCTTGCAATGTGGAGATATTACTGTTTGTGCATTTACAATATTCATTGATTTTTGCCATTGAAAAACGTTTTTCATATACCAGAAATGTTTGAAGCTACTGACTGAATGAAAGGAGCTGGCATCTCACTCTCTTTGAATGTTCTTTATCATGCTAGGATTAGCAGGAAAAAGCAAAAAATTTCAGAATTGCACCTTGCAATGTGGAGATATTACTGTTTGTGCATTTACAATATTCATTGATTTTTGCCATTGAAAAACATGTTTTTCATATACCAGAAATGTTTGAAGCTACTGACTGAATGAAAGGAGCTGGCATCTCACTCTCTTTGAATCTTCTTTATCATGCTAGGATTAGCAGGAAAAAGCAAAAAATTTCAGAATTGCACCTTGCAATGTGGAGATATTACTGTTTGTGCATTTACAATATTCATTGATTTTTGCCATTGAAAAACATGTTTTTCACATACCAGAAATGTTTGAAGCTACTGACTGAATGAAAGGAGCTGGCATCTCACTCTCTTTGAATCTTCTTTATCATGCTAGGATTAGCAGGAAAAAGCAAAAAATTTCAGAATTGCACCTTGCAATGTGGAGATATTACTGTTTGTGCATTTACAATATTCATTGATTTTTGCCATTGAAAAACATGTTTTTCATATACCAGAAATGTTTGAAGCTACTGACTGAATGAAAGGAGCTGGCATCTCACTCTCTTTGAATCTTCTTTATCATGCTAGGATTAGCAGGAAAAAGCAAAAAATTTCAGAATTGCACCTTGCAATGTGGAGATATTACTGTTTGTGCATTTACAATATTCATTGATTTTTGCCATTGAAAAACATCATGTTATTCATATACCAGAAATGTTTGAAGCTACTGACTGAATGAAAGGAGCTGGCATCTCACTCTCTTTGAATCTTCTTTATCATGCTAGGATTAGCAGGAAAAAGCAAAAAATTTCAGAATTGCACCTTGCAATGTGGAGATATTACTGTTTCTGCATTTACAATATTCATTGATTTTTGCCATTGAAAAACGTCCAGAAATGTTTGAAGCTACTGACTGAATGAAAGGAGCTGGCATCTCACTCTCTTTGAATCTTCTTTATCATGCTAGGATTAGCAGGAAAAAGCAAAAAATTTCAGAATTGCACCTTGCAATGTGGAGATATTACTGTTTGTGCATTTACAATATTCATTGATTTTTGCCATTGAAAAACATGTTTTTCATATACCAGAAATGTTTGAAGCTACTGACTGATTGAAAGGAGCTGGCATCTCACTCTCTTTGAATCTTCTTTATCATGCTAGGATTAGCAGGAAAAAGCAAAAAATTTCAGAATTGCACCTTGCAATGTGGAGATATTACTGTTTGTGCATTTACAATATTCATTGATTTTTGCCATTGAAAAACATGTTTTTCATATACCAGAAATGTTTGAAGCTACTGACTGAATGAAAGGAGCTGGCATCTCACTCTCTTTGAATCTTCTTTACCATGCTAGGATTAACAGGAAAAAGCAAAAAATTTCAGAATTGCACCTTGCAATGTGGAGATATTACTGTTTGTGCATTTACAATATTCATTGATTTTTGCCATTGAAAAACATGTTTTTCATATACCAGAAATGTTTGAAGCTACTGACTGAATGAAAGGAGCTGGCATCTCACTCTCTTTGAATCTTCTTTATCATGCTAGGATTAACAGGAAAAAGCAAAAAATTTCAGAATTGCACCTTGCAATGTGGAGATATTACTGTTTGTGCATTTACAATATTCATTGATTTTTGCCATTGAAAAACGTCCAGAAATGTTTGAAGCTACTGACTGAATGAAAGGAGCTGGCATCTCACTCTCTTTGAATCTTCTTTATCATGCTAGAATTAGCAGGAAAAAGCAAAAAATTTCAGAATTGCACCTTGCAATGTGGAGAAATTACTGTTTGTGCATTTACAATATTCATTGATTTTTGCCATTGAAAAACATGTTTTTCATATACCAGAAATGTTTGAAGCTACTGACTGAATGAAAGGAGCTGGCATCTCACTCTCTTTGAATCTTCTTTATCATGCTAGGATTAGCAGGAAAAAGCAAAAAATTTCAGAATTGCACCTTGCAATGTGGAGATATTACTGTTTGTGCATTTACAATATTCATTGATTTTTGCCATTGAAAAACATGTTTTTCATATACCAGAAATGTTTGAAGCTACTGACTGAATGAAAGGAGCTGGCATCTCACTCTCTTTGAATCTTCTTTATCATGCTAGGATTAGCAGGAAAAAGCAAAAAATTTCAGAATTGCACCTTGCAATATGGAGATATTACTGTTTGTGCATTTACAATATTCATTGATTTTTGCCATTGAAAAACATGTTTTTCATATACCAGAAATGTTTGAAGCTACTGACTGAATGAAAGGAGCTGGCATCTCACTCTCTTTGAATCTTCTTTATCATGCTAGGATTAGCAGGAAAAAGCAAAAAATTTCAGAATTGCACCTTGCAATGTGGAGATATTACTGTTTGTGCATTTACAATATTCATTGATTTTTGCCATTGAAAAACGTCCAGAAATGTTTGAAGCTACTGACTGAATGAAAGGAGCTGGCATCTCACTCTCTTTGAATCTTCTTTATCATGCTAGGATTAGCAGGAAAAAGCAAAAAATTTCAGAATTGCACATTGCAATGTGGAGATATTACTGTTTGTGCATTTACAATATTCATTGATTTTTGCCATTGAAAAACGTTTTTCATATACCAGAAATGTTTGAAGCTACTGACTGAATGAAAGGAGCTGGCATCTCACTCTCTTTGAATCTTCTTTATCATGCTAGGATTAGCAGGAAAAAGCAAAAAATTTCAGAATTGCACCTTGCAATGTGGAGATATTACTGTTTGTGCATTTACAATATTCATTGATTTTTGCCATTGAAAAACGTTTTTCATATACCAGAAATGTTTGAAGCTACTGACTGAATGAAAGGAGCTGGCATCTCACTCTCTTTGAATCTTCTTTATCATGCTAGGATTAACAGGAAAAAGCAAAAAATTTCAGAATTGCACCTTGCAATGTGGAGATATTACTGTTTGTGCATTTACAATATTCATTGATTTTTGCCATTGAAAAACATGTTTTTCATATACCAGAAATGTTTGAAGCTACTGACTGAATGAAAGGAGCTGGCATCTCACTCTCTTTGAATCTTCTTTATCATGCTAGGATTAACAGGAAAAAGCAAAAAATTTCAGAATTGCACCTTGCAATGTGGAGATATTACTGTTTGTGCATTTACAATATTCATTGATTTTTGCCATTGAAAAACATGTTTTTCATATACCAGAAATGTTTGAAGCTACTGACTGAATGAAAGGAGCTGGCATCTCACTCTCTTTGAATCTTCTTTATCATGCTAGGATTAGCAGGAAAAAGCAAAAAATTTCCGAATTGCACCTTGCAATGTGGAGATATTACTGTTTGTGCATTTACAATATTCATTGATTTTTGCCATTGAAAAACATGTTTTTCATATACCAGAAATGTTTGAAGCTACTGACTGAATGAAAGGAGCTGGCATCTCACTCTCTTTGAATCTTCTTTATCATGCTAGGATTAGCAGGAAAAAGCAAAAAATTTCAGAATTGCACCTTGCAATGTGGAGATATTACTGTTTGTGCATTTACAATATTCATTGATTTTTGCCATTGAAAAACATGTTTTTCATATACCAGAAATGTTTGAAGCTACTGACTGAATGAAAGGAGCTGGCATCTCACTCTCTTTGAATCTTCTTTATCATGCTAGGATTAACAGGAAAAAGCAAAAAATTTCAGAATTGCACCTTGCAATGTGGAGATATTACTGTTTGTGCATTTACAATATTCATTGATTTTTGCCATTGAAAAACATCCAGAAATGATTGAAGCTACTGACTGAATGAAAGGAGCTGGCATCTCACTCTCTTTGAATCTTCTTTATCATGCTAGGATTAACAGGAAAAAGCTAAAAATTTCAGAATTGCACCTTGCAATGTGGAGATATTACTGTTTGTGCATTTACAATATTCATTGATTTTTGCCATTGAAAAACGTTTTTCATATACCAGAAATGTTTGAAGCTACTGACTGAATGAAAGGAGCTGGCATCTCACTCTCTTTGAATCTTCTTTATCATGCTAGAATTAGCAGGAAAAAGCAAAAAATTTCAGAATTGCACCTTGCAATGTGGAGAAATTACTGTTTGTGCATTTACAATATTCATTGATTTTTGCCATTGAAAAACATGTTTTTCATATACCAGAAATGTTTGAAGCTACTGACTGAATGAAAGGAGCTGGCATCTCACTCTCTTTGAATCTTCTTTATCATGCTAGGATTAGCAGGAAAAAGCAAAAAATTTCAGAATTGCACCTTGCAATGTGGAGATATTACTGTTTGTGCATTTACAATATTCATTGATTTTTGCCATTGAAAAACATGTTTTTCATATACCAGAAATGTTTGAAGCTACTGACTGAATGAAAGGAGCTGGCATCTCACTCTCTTTGAATCTTCTTTATCATGCTAGGATTAGCAGGAAAAAGCAAAAAATTTCAGAATTGCACCTTGCAATGTGGAGATATTACTGTTTGTGCATTTACAATATTCATTGATTTTTGCCATTGAAAAACATGTTTTTCATATACCAGAAATGTTTGAAGCTACTGACTGAATGAAAGGAGCTGGCATCTCACTCTCTTTGAATCTTCTTTATCATGCTAGGATTAGCAGGAAAAAGCAAAAAATTTCAGAATTGCACCTTGCAATGTGGAGATATTACTGTTTGTGCATTTACAATATTCATTGATTTTTGCCATTGAAAAACGTCCAGAAATGTTTGAAGCTACTGACTGAATGAAAGGAGCTGGCATCTCACTCTCTTTGAATCTTCTTTATCATGCTAGGATTAGCAGGAAAAAGCAAAAAATTTCAGAATTGCACATTGCAATGTGGAGATATTACTGTTTGTGCATTTACAATATTCATTGATTTTTGCCATTGAAAAACATGTTTTTCATATACCAGAAATGTTTGAAGCTACTGACTGAATGAAAGGAGCTGGCATCTCACTCTCTTTGAATCTTCTTTATCATGCTAGGATTAGCAGGGAAAAGCAAAAAATTTCAGAATTGCACCTTGCAATGTGGAGATATTACTGTTTGTGCATTTACAATATTCATTGATTTTTGCCATTGAAAAACGTTTTTCATATACCAGAAATGTTTGAAGCTACTGCCTGAATGAAAGGAGCTGGCATCTCACTCTCTTTGAATCTTCTTTATCATGCTAGGATTAGCAGGAAAAAGCAAAAAATTTCAGAATTGCACCTTGCAATGTGGAGATATTACTGTTTGTGCATTTACAATATTCATTGATTTTTGCCATTGAAAAACGTTTTTCATATACCAGAAATGTTTGAAGCTACTGACTGAATGAAAGGAGCTGGCATCTCACTCTCTTTGAATCTTCTTTATCATGCTAGGATTAACAGGAAAAAGCAAAAAATTTCAGAATTGCACCTTGCAATGTGGAGATATTACTGTTTGTGCATTTACAATATTCATTGATTTTTGCCATTGAAAAACATGTTTTTCATATACCAGAAATGTTTGAAGCTACTGACTGAATGAAAGGAGCTGGCATCTCACTCTCTTTGAATCTTCTTTATCATGCTAGGATTAACAGGAAAAAGCAAAAAATTTCAGAATTGCACCTTGCAATGTGGAGATATTACTGTTTGTGCATTTACAATATTCATTGATTTTTGCCATTGAAAAACATGTTTTTCATATACCAGAAATGTTTGAAGCTACTGACTGAATGAAAGGAGCTGGCATCTCACTCTCTTTGAATCTTCTTTATCATGCTAGGATTAGCAGGAAAAAGCAAAAAATTTCCGAATTGCACCTTGCAATGTGGAGATATTACTGTTTGTGCATTTACAATATTCATTGATTTTTGCCATTGAAAAACATGTTTTTCATATACCAGAAATGTTTGAAGCTACTGACTGAATGAAAGGAGCTGGCATCTCACTCTCTTTGAATCTTCTTTATCATGCTAGGATTAGCAGGAAAAAGCAAAAAATTTCAGAATTGCACCTTGCAATGTGGAGATATTACTGTTTGTGCATTTACAATATTCATTGATTTTTGCCATTGAAAAACATGTTTTTCATATACCAGAAATGTTTGAAGCTACTGACTGAATGAAAGGAGCTGGCATCTCACTCTCTTTGAATCTTCTTTATCATGCTAGGATTAACAGGAAAAAGCAAAAAATTTCAGAATTGCACCTTGCAATGTGGAGATATTACTGTTTGTGCATTTACAATATTCATTGATTTTTGCCATTGAAAAACATCCAGAAATGATTGAAGCTACTGACTGAATGAAAGGAGCTGGCATCTCACTCTCTTTGAATCTTCTTTATCATGCTAGGATTAACAGGAAAAAGCTAAAAATTTCAGAATTGCACCTTGCAATGTGGAGATATTACTGTTTGTGCATTTACAATATTCATTGATTTTTGCCATTGAAAAACGTTTTTCATATACCAGAAATGTTTGAAGCTACTGACTGAATGAAAGGAGCTGGCATCTCACTCTCTTTGAATCTTCTTTATCATGCTAGAATTAGCAGGAAAAAGCAAAAAATTTCAGAATTGCACCTTGCAATGTGGAGAAATTACTGTTTGTGCATTTACAATATTCATTGATTTTTGCCATTGAAAAACATGTTTTTCATATACCAGAAATGTTTGAAGCTACTGACTGAATGAAAGGAGCTGGCATCTCACTCTCTTTGAATCTTCTTTATCATGCTAGGATTAACAGGAAAAAGCAAAAAATTTCAGAATTGCACCTTGCAATGTGGAGATATTACTGTTTGTGCATTTACAATATTCATTGATTTTTGCCATTGAAAAACGTCCAGAAATGTTTAAAGCTACTGACTGAATGAAAGGAGCTGGCATCTCACTCTCTTTGAATCTTCTTTATCATGCTAGGATTAGCAGGAAAAAGCAAAAAATTTCAGAATTGCACCTTGCAATGTGGAGATATTACTGTTTGTGTATTTACAATATTCATTGATTTTTGCCATTGAAAAACATGTTTTTCATATACCAGAAATGTTTGAAGCTACTGACTGAATGAAAGGAGCTGGCATCTCACTCTCTTTGAATCTTCTTTATCATGCTAGGATTAGCAGGAAAAAGCAAAAAATTTCAGAATTGCACCTTGCAATGTGGAGATATTACTGTTTGTGCATTTACAATATTCATTGATTTTTGCCATTGAAAAACGTCCAGAAATGTTTGAAGCTACTGACTGAATGAAAGGAGCTGGCATCTCACTCTCTTTGAATCTTCTTTATCATGCTAGGATTAGCAGGAAAAAGCAAAAAATTTCAGAATTGCACATTGCAATGTGGAGATATTACTGTTTGTGCATTTACAATATTCATTGATTTTTGCCATTGAAAAACATGTTTTTCATATACCAGAAATGTTTGAAGCTACTGACTGAATGAAAGGAGCTGGCATCTCACTCTCTTTGAATCTTCTTTATCATGCTAGGATTAGCAGGGAAAAGCAAAAAATTTCAGAATTGCACCTTGCAATGTGGAGATATTACTGTTTGTGCATTTACAATATTCATTGATTTTTGCCATTGAAAAACGTTTTTCATATACCAGAAATGTTTGAAGCTACTGCCTGAATGAAAGGAGCTGGCATCTCACTCTCTTTGAATCTTCTTTATCATGCTAGGATTAGCAGGAAAAAGCAAAAAATTTCAGAATTGCACCTTGCAATGTGGAGATATTACTGTTTGTGCATTTACAATATTCATTGATTTTTGCCATTGAAAAACGTTTTTCATATACCAGAAATGTTTGAAGCTACTGACTGAATGAAAGGAGCTGGCATCTCACTCTCTTTGAATCTTCTTTATCATGCTAGGATTAACAGGAAAAAGCAAAAAATTTCAGAATTGCACCTTGCAATGTGGAGATATTACTGTTTGTGCATTTACAATATTCATTGATTTTTGCCATTGAAAAACATGTTTTTCATATACCAGAAATGTTTGAAGCTACTGACTGAATGAAAGGAGCTGGCATCTCACTCTCTTTGAATCTTCTTTATCATGCTAGGATTAACAGGAAAAAGCAAAAAATTTCAGAATTGCACCTTGCAATGTGGAGATATTACTGTTTGTGCATTTACAATATTCATTGATTTTTGCCATTGAAAAACATGTTTTTCATATACCAGAAATGTTTGAAGCTACTGACTGAATGAAAGGAGCTGGCATCTCACTCTCTTTGAATCTTCTTTATCATGCTAGGATTAGCAGGAAAAAGCAAAAAATTTCCGAATTGCACCTTGCAATGTGGAGATATTACTGTTTGTGCATTTACAATATTCATTGATTTTTGCCATTGAAAAACATGTTTTTCATATACCAGAAATGTTTGAAGCTACTGACTGAATGAAAGGAGCTGGCATCTCACTCTCTTTGAATCTTCTTTATCATGCTAGGATTAGCAGGAAAAAGCAAAAAATTTCAGAATTGCACCTTGCAATGTGGAGATATTACTGTTTGTGCATTTACAATATTCATTGATTTTTGCCATTGAAAAACATGTTTTTCATATACCAGAAATGTTTGAAGCTACTGACTGAATGAAAGGAGCTGGCATCTCACTCTCTTTGAATCTTCTTTATCATGCTAGGATTAACAGGAAAAAGCAAAAAATTTCAGAATTGCACCTTGCAATGTGGAGATATTACTGTTTGTGCATTTACAATATTCATTGATTTTTGCCATTGAAAAACATCCAGAAATGATTGAAGCTACTGACTGAATGAAAGGAGCTGGCATCTCACTCTCTTTGAATCTTCTTTATCATGCTAGGATTAACAGGAAAAAGCTAAAAATTTCAGAATTGCACCTTGCAATGTGGAGATATTACTGTTTGTGCATTTACAATATTCATTGATTTTTGCCATTGAAAAACGTTTTTCATATACCAGAAATGTTTGAAGCTACTGACTGAATGAAAGGAGCTGGCATCTCACTCTCTTTGAATCTTCTTTATCATGCTAGAATTAGCAGGAAAAAGCAAAAAATTTCAGAATTGCACCTTGCAATGTGGAGAAATTACTGTTTGTGCATTTACAATATTCATTGATTTTTGCCATTGAAAAACATGTTTTTCATATACCAGAAATGTTTGAAGCTACTGACTGAATGAAAGGAGCTGGCATCTCACTCTCTTTGAATCTTCTTTATCATGCTAGGATTAACAGGAAAAAGCAAAAAATTTCAGAATTGCACCTTGCAATGTGGAGATATTACTGTTTGTGCATTTACAATATTCATTGATTTTTGCCATTGAAAAACGTCCAGAAATGTTTAAAGCTACTGACTGAATGAAAGGAGCTGGCATCTCACTCTCTTTGAATCTTCTTTATCATGCTAGGATTAGCAGGAAAAAGCAAAAAATTTCAGAATTGCACCTTGCAATGTGGAGATATTACTGTTTGTGCATTTACAATATTCATTGATTTTTGCCATTGAAAAACATGTTTTTCATATACCAGAAATGTTTGAAGCTACTGACTGAATGAAAGGAGCTGGCATCTCACTCTCTTTGAATCTTCTTTATCATGCTAGGATTAGCAGGAAAAAGCAAAAAATTTCAGAATTGCACCTTGCAATGTGGAGATATTACTGTTTGTGCATTTACAATATTCATTGATTTTTGCCATTGAAAAACGTTTTTCATATACCAGAAATGTTTGAAGCTACTGACTGAATGAAAGGAGCTGGCATCTCACTCTCTTTGAATCTTCTTTATCATTCTAGGATTAACAGGAAAAAGCAAAAAATTTCAGAATTGCACCTTGCAATGTGGAGATATTACTGTTTGTGCATTTCCAATATTCATTGATTTTTGCCATTGAAAAACATGTTTTTCATATACCAGAAATGTTTGAAGCTACTGACTGAATGAAAGGAGCTGGCATCTCACTCTCTTTGAATCTTCTTTATCATGCTAGGATTAACAGGAAAAAGCAAAAAATTTCAGAATTGCACCTTGCAATGTGGAGATATTACTGTTTGTGCATTTACAATATTCATTGATTTTTGCCATTGAAAAACGTCCAGAAATGTTTGAAGCTACTGACTGAATGAAAGGAGCTGGCATCTCACTCTCTTTGAATCTTCTTTATCATGCTAGGATTAGCAGGAAAAAGCAAAAAATTTCAGAATTGCACCTTGCAATGTGGAGATATTACTGTTTGTGCATTTACAATATTCATTGATTTTTGCCATTGAAAAACATGTTTTTCATATACCAGAAATGTTTGAAGCTACTGACTGAATGAAAGGAGCTGGCATCTCACTCTCTTTGAATCTTCTTTATCATGCTAGTATTAGCAGGAAAAAGCAAAAAATTTCAGAATTGCACCTTGCAATGTGGAGATATTACTGTTTGTGCATTTACAATATTCATTGATTTTTGCCATTGAAAAACGTTTTTCATATACCAGAAATGTTTGAAGCTACTGCCTGAATGAAAGGAGCTGGCATCTCACTCTCTTTGAATCTTCTTTATCATGCTAGGATTAGCAGGAAAAAGCAAAAAATTTCAGAATTGCACCTTGCAATGTGGAGATATTACTGTTTGTGCATTTACAATATTCATTGATTTTTGCCATTGAAAAACGTTTTTCATATACCAGAAATGTTTGAAGCTACTGACTGAATGAAAGGAGCTGGCATCTCACTCTCTTTGAATCTTCTTTATCATGCTAGGATTAACAGGAAAAAGCAAAAAATTTCAGAATTGCACCTTGCAATGTGGAGATATTACTGTTTGTGCATTTACAATATTCATTGATTTTTGCCATTGAAAAACATGTTTTTCATATACCAGAAATGTTTGAAGCTACTGACTGAATGAAAGGAGCTGGCATCTCACTCTCTTTGAATCTTCTTTATCATGCTAGGATTAACAGGAAAAAGCAAAAAATTTCAGAATTGCACCTTGCAATGTGGAGATATTACTGTTTGTGCATTTACAATATTCATTGATTTTTGCCATTGAAAAACATGTTTTTCATATACCAGAAATGTTTGAAGCTACTGACTGAATGAAAGGAGCTGGCATCTCACTCTCTTTGAATCTTCTTTATCATGCTAGGATTAGCAGGAAAAAGCAAAAAATTTCCGAATTGCACCTTGCAATGTGGAGATATTACTGTTTGTGCATTTACAATATTCATTGATTTTTGCCATTGAAAAACATGTTTTTCATATACCAGAAATGTTTGAAGCTACTGACTGAATGAAAGGAGCTGGCATCTCACTCTCTTTGAATCTTCTTTATCATGCTAGGATTAGCAGGAAAAAGCAAAAAATTTCAGAATTGCACCTTGCAATGTGGAGATATTACTGTTTGTGCATTTACAATATTCATTGATTTTTGCCATTGAAAAACATGTTTTTCATATACCAGAAATGTTTGAAGCTACTGACTGAATGAAAGGAGCTGGCATCTCACTCTCTTTGAATCTTCTTTATCATGCTAGGATTAACAGGAAAAAGCAAAAAATTTCAGAATTGCACCTTGCAATGTGGAGATATTACTGTTTGTGCATTTACAATATTCATTGATTTTTGCCATTGAAAAACATCCAGAAATGATTGAAGCTACTGACTGAATGAAAGGAGCTGGCATCTCACTCTCTTTGAATCTTCTTTATCATGCTAGGATTAACAGGAAAAAGCTAAAAATTTCAGAATTGCACCTTGCAATGTGGAGATATTACTGTTTGTGCATTTACAATATTCATTGATTTTTGCCATTGAAAAACGTTTTTCATATACCAGAAATGTTTGAAGCTACTGACTGAATGAAAGGAGCTGGCATCTCACTCTCTTTGAATCTTCTTTATCATGCTAGAATTAGCAGGAAAAAGCAAAAAATTTCAGAATTGCACCTTGCAATGTGGAGAAATTACTGTTTGTGCATTTACAATATTCATTGATTTTTGCCATTGAAAAACATGTTTTTCATATACCAGAAATGTTTGAAGCTACTGACTGAATGAAAGGAGCTGGCATCTCACTCTCTTTGAATCTTCTTTATCATGCTAGGATTAACAGGAAAAAGCAAAAAATTTCAGAATTGCACCTTGCAATGTGGAGATATTACTGTTTGTGCATTTACAATATTCATTGATTTTTGCCATTGAAAAACGTCCAGAAATGTTTAAAGCTACTGACTGAATGAAAGGAGCTGGCATCTCACTCTCTTTGAATCTTCTTTATCATGCTAGGATTAGCAGGAAAAAGCAAAAAATTTCAGAATTGCACCTTGCAATGTGGAGATATTACTGTTTGTGCATTTACAATATTCATTGATTTTTGCCATTGAAAAACATGTTTTTCATATACCAGAAATGTTTGAAGCTACTGACTGAATGAAAGGAGCTGGCATCTCACTCTCTTTGAATCTTCTTTATCATGCTAGGATTAGCAGGAAAAAGCAAAAAATTTCAGAATTGCACCTTGCAATGTGGAGATATTACTGTTTGTGCATTTACAATATTCATTGATTTTTGCCATTGAAAAACGTTTTTCATATACCAGAAATGTTTGAAGCTACTGACTGAATGAAAGGAGCTGGCATCTCACTCTCTTTGAATCTTCTTTATCATTCTAGGATTAACAGGAAAAAGCAAAAAATTTCAGAATTGCACCTTGCAATGTGGAGATATTACTGTTTGTGCATTTCCAATATTCATTGATTTTTGCCATTGAAAAACATGTTTTTCATATACCAGAAATGTTTGAAGCTACTGACTGAATGAAAGGAGCTGGCATCTCACTCTCTTTGAATCTTCTTTATCATGCTAGGATTAACAGGAAAAAGCAAAAAATTTCAGAATTGCACCTTGCAATGTGGAGATATTACTGTTTGTGCATTTACAATATTCATTGATTTTTGCCATTGAAAAACGTCCAGAAATGTTTGAAGCTACTGACTGAATGAAAGGAGCTGGCATCTCACTCTCTTTGAATCTTCTTTATCATGCTAGGATTAGCAGGAAAAAGCAAAAAATTTCAGAATTGCACCTTGCAATGTGGAGATATTACTGTTTGTGCATTTACAATATTCATTGATTTTTGCCATTGAAAAACATGTTTTTCATATACCAGAAATGTTTGAAGCTACTGACTGAATGAAAGGAGCTGGCATCTCACTCTCTTTGAATCTTCTTTATCATGCTAGTATTAGCAGGAAAAAGCAAAAAATTTCAGAATTGCACCTTGCAATGTGGAGATATTACTGTTTGTGCATTTACAATATTCATTGATTTTTGCCATTGAAAAACATGTTTTTCATATACCAGAAATGTTTGAAGCTACTGACTGAATGAAAGGAGCTGGCATCTCACTCTCTTTGAATCTTCTTTATCATGCTAGGATTAACAGGAAAAAGCAAAAAATTTCAGAATTGCACCTTGCAATGTGGAGATATTACTGTTTGTGCATTTACAATATTCATTGATTTTTGCCATTGAAAAACATCCAGAAATGTTTGAAGCTACTGACTGAATGAAAGGAGCTGGCATCTCACTCTCTTTGAATCTTCTTTATCATGCTAGGATTAACAGGAAAAAGCTACAAATTTCAGAATTGCACCTTGCAATGTGGAGATATTACTGTTTGTGCATTTACAATATTCATTGATTTTTGCCATTGAAAAACGTTTTTCATATACCAGAAATGTTTGAAGCTACTGACTGAATGAAAGGAGCTGGCATCTCACTCTCTTTGAATCTTCTTTATCATGCTAGGATTAGCAGGAAAAAGCAAAAAATTTCAGAATTGCACCTTGCAATGTGGAGATATTACTGTTTGTGCATTTACAATATTCATTGATTTTTGCCATTGAAAAACATGTTTTTCATATACCAGAAATGTTTGAAGCTACTGACTGAATGAAAGGAGCTGGCATCTCACTCTCTTTGAATCTTCTTTATCATGCTAGGATTAGCAGGAAAAAGCAAAAAATTTCAGAATTGCACCTTGCAATGTGGAGATATTACTGTTTGTGCATTTACAATATTCATTGATTTTTGCCATTGAAAAACATGTTTTTCATATACCAAAAATGTTTGAAGCTACTGACTGAATGAAAGGAGCTGGCATCTCACTCTCTTTGAATCTTCTTTATCATGCTAAGATTAACAGGAAAAAGCAAAAAATTTCAGAATTGCACCTTGCAATGTGGAGATATTACTGTTTGTGCATTTACAATATTCATTGATTTTTGCCATTGAAAAACGTTTTTCATATACCAGAAATGTTTGAAGCTACTGACTGAATGAAAGGAGCTGGCATCTCACTCTCTTTGAATCTTCTTTATCATGCTAGGATTAGCAGGAAAAAGCAAAAAATTTCAGAATTGCACCTTGCAATGTGGAGATATTACTGTTTGTGCATTTACAATATTCATTGATTTTTGCCATTGAAAAACATGTTTTTCATATACCAGAAATGTTTGAAGCTACTGACTGAATGAAAGGAGCTGGCATCTCACTCTCTTTGAATCTTCTTTATCATGCTAGGATTAGCAGGAAAAAGCAAAAAATTTCAGAATTGCACCTTGCAATGTGGAGATATTACTGTTTGTGCATTTACAATATTCATTGATTTTTGCCATTGAAAAACATGTTTTTCATATACCAAAAATGTTTGAAGCTACTGACTGAATGAAAGGAGCTGGCATCTCACTCTCTTTGAATCTTCTTTATCATGCTAGGATTAACAGGAAAAAGCAAAAAATTTCAGAATTGCACCTTGCAATGTGGAGATATTACTGTTTGTGCATTTACAATATTCATTGATTTTTGCCATTGAAAAACATGTTTTTCATATACCAGAAATGTTTGAAGCTACTGACTGAATGAAAGGAGCTGGCATCTCACTCTCTTTGAATCTTCTTTATCATGCTAGGATTAGCAGGAAAAAGCAAAAAATTTCAGAATTGCACCTTGCAATGTGGAGATATTACTGTTTGTGCATTTACAATATTCATTGATTTTTGCCATTGAAAAACGTCCAGAAATGCTTGAAGCTACTGACTGAATGAAAGGAGCTGGCATCTCACTCTCTTTGAATCTTCTTTATCATGCTAGGATTAGCAGGAAAAAGCAAAAAATTTCAGAATTGCACCTTGCAATGTGGAGATATTACTGTTTGTGCATTTACAATATTCATTGATTTTTGCCATTGAAAAACATGTTTTTCATATACCAGAAATGTTTGAAGCTACTGACTGATTGAAAGGAGCTGGCATCTCACTCTCTTTGAATCTTCTTTATCATGCTAGGATTAGCAGGAAAAAGCAAAAAATTTCAGAATTGCACCTTGCAATGTGGAGATATTACTGTTTGTGCATTTACAATATTCATTGATTTTTGCCATTGACAAACATGTTTTTCATATACCAGAAATGTTTGAAGCTACTGACTGAATGAAAGGAGCTGGCATCTCACTCTCTTTGAATCTTCTTTATCATGCTAGGATTAACAGGAAAAAGCAAAAAATTTCAGAATTGCACCTTGCAATGTGGAGATATTACTGTTTGTGCATTTACAATATTCATTGATTTTTGCCATTGAAAAACATGTTTTTCATATACCAGAAATGTTTGAAGCTACTGACTGAATGAAAGGAGCTGGCATCTCACTCTCTTTGAATCTTCTTTATCATGCTAGGATTAACAGGAAAAAGCAAAAAATTTCAGAATTGCACCTTGCAATGTGGAGATATTACTGTTTGTGCATTTACAATATTCATTGATTTTTGCCATTGAAAAACGTCCAGAAATGTTTGAAGCTACTGACTGAATGAAAGGAGCTGGCATCTCACTCTCTTTGAATCTTCTTTATCATGCTAGAATTAGCAGGAAAAAGCAAAAAATTTCAGAATTGCACCTTGCTATGTGGAGAAATTACTGTTTGTGCATTTACAATATTCATTGATTTTTGCCATTGAAAAACATGTTTTTCATATACCAGAAATGTTTGAAGCTACTGACTGAATGAAAGGAGCTGGCATCTCACTCTCTTTGAATCTTCTTTATCATGCTAGGATTAGCAGGAAAAAGCAAAAAATTTCAGAATTGCACCTTGCAATGTGGAGATATTACTGTTTGTGCATTTACAATATTCATTGATTTTTGCCATTGAAAAACATGTTTTTCATATACCAGAAATGTTTGAAGCTACTGACTGAATGAAAGGAGCTGGCATCTCACTCTCTTTGAATCTTCTTTATCATGCTAGGATTAGCAGGAAAAAGCAAAAAATTTCAGAATTGCACCTTGCAATGTGGAGATATTACTGTTTGTGCATTTACAATATTCATTGATTTTTGCCATTGAAAAACATGTTTTTCATATACCAGAAATGTTTGAAGCTACTGACTGAATGAAAGGAGCTGGCATCTCACTCTCTTTGAATCTTCTTTATCATGCTAGGATTAGCAGGAAAAAGCAAAAAATTTCAGAATTGCACCTTGCAATGTGGAGATATTACTGTTTGTGCATTTACAATATTCATTGATTTTTGCCATTGAAAAACGTCCAGAAATGTTTGAAGCTACTGACTGAATGAAAGGAGCTGGCATCTCACTCTCTTTGAATCTTCTTTATCATGCTAGGATTAGCAGGAAAAAGCAAAAAATTTCAGAATTGCACCTTGCAATGTGGAGATATTACTGTTTGTGCATTTACAATATTCATTGATTTTTGCCATTGAAAAACATGTTTTTCATATACCAGAAATGTTTGAAGCTACTGACTGAATGAAAGGAGCTGGCATCTCACTCTCTTTGAATCTTCTTTATCATGCTAGGATTAGCAGGGAAAAGCAAAAAATTTCAGAATTGCACCTTGCAATGTGGAGATATTACTGTTTGTGCATTTACAATATTCATTGATTTTTGCCATTGAAAAACGTTTTTCATATACCAGAAATGTTTGAAGCTACTGACTGAATGAAAGGAGCTGGCATCTCACTCTCTTTGAATCTTCTTTATCATGCTAGGATTAGCAGGAAAAAGCAAAAAATTTCAGAATTGCACCTTGCAATGTGGAGATATTACTGTTTGTGCATTTACAATATTCATTGATTTTTGCCATTGAAAAACGTTTTTCATATACCAGAAATGTTTGAAGCTACTGACTGAATGAAAGGAGCTGGCATCTCACTCTCTTTGAATCTTCTTTATCATGCTAGGATTAACAGGAAAAAGCAAAAAATTTCAGAATTGCACCTTGCAATGTGGAGATATTACTGTTTGTGCATTTACAATATTCATTGATTTTTGCCATTGAAAAACATGTTTTTCATATACCAGAAATGTTTGAAGCTACTGACTGAATGAAAGGAGCTGGCATCTCACTCTCTTTGAATCTTCTTTATCATGCTAGGATTAACAGGAAAAAGCAAAAAATTTCAGAATTGCACCTTGCAATGTGGAGATATTACTGTTTGTGCATTTACAATATTCATTGATTTTTGCCATTGAAAAACATGTTTTTCATATACCAGAAATGTTTGAAGCTACTGACTGAATGAAAGGAGCTGGCATCTCACTCTCTTTGAATCTTCTTTATCATGCTAGGATTAGCAGGAAAAAGCAAAAAATTTCCGAATTGCACCTTGCAATGTGGAGATATTACTGTTTGTGCATTTACAATATTCATTGATTTTTGCCATTGAAAAACATGTTTTTCATATACCAGAAATGTTTGAAGCTACTGACTGAATGAAAGGAGCTGGCATCTCACTCTCTTTGAATCTTCTTTATCATGCTAGGATTAGCAGGAAAAAGCAAAAAATTTCAGAATTGCACCTTGCAATGTGGAGATATTACTGTTTGTGCATTTACAATATTCATTGATTTTTGCCATTGAAAAACATGTTTTTCATATACCAGAAATGTTTGAAGCTACTGACTGAATGAAAGGAGCTGGCATCTCACTCTCTTTGAATCTTCTTTATCATGCTAGGATTAACAGGAAAAAGCAAAAAATTTCAGAATTGCACCTTGCAATGTGGAGATATTACTGTTTGTGCATTTACAATATTCATTGATTTTTGCCATTGAAAAACATCCAGAAATGATTGAAGCTACTGACTGAATGAAAGGAGCTGGCATCTCACTCTCTTTGAATCTTCTTTATCATGCTAGGATTAGCAGGAAAAAGCAAAAAATTTCAGAATTGCACCTTGCAATGTGGAGATATTACTGTTTGTGCATTTACAATATTCATTGATTTTTGCCATTGAAAAACATGTTTTTCATATACCAGAAATGTTTGAAGCTACTGACTGAATGAAAGGAGCTGGCATCTCACTCTCTTTGAATCTTCTTTATCATGCTAGGATTAGCAGGAAAAAGCAAAAAATTTCAGAATTGCACCTTGCAATGTGGAGATATTACTGTTTGTGCATTTACAATATTCATTGATTTTTGCCATTGAAAAACATGTTTTTCATATACCAGAAATGTTTGAAGCTACTGACTGAATGAAAGGAGCTGGCATCTCACTCTCTTTGAATCTTCTTTATCATGCTAGTATTAGCAGGAAAAAGCAAAAAATTTCAGAATTGCACCTTGCAATGTGGAGATATTACTGTTTGTGCATTTACAATATTCATTGATTTTTGCCATTGAAAAACGTTTTTCATATACCAGAAATGTTTGAAGCTACTGCCTGAATGAAAGGAGCTGGCATCTCACTCTCTTTGAATCTTCTTTATCATGCTAGGATTAGCAGGAAAAAGCAAAAAATTTCAGAATTGCACCTTGCAATGTGGAGATATTACTGTTTGTGCATTTACAATATTCATTGATTTTTGCCATTGAAAAACGTTTTTCATATACCAGAAATGTTTGAAGCTACTGACTGAATGAAAGGAGCTGGCATCTCACTCTCTTTGAATCTTCTTTATCATGCTAGGATTAACAGGAAAAAGCAAAAAATTTCAGAATTGCACCTTGCAATGTGGAGATATTACTGTTTGTGCATTTACAATATTCATTGATTTTTGCCATTGAAAAACATGTTTTTCATATACCAGAAATGTTTGAAGCTACTGACTGAATGAAAGGAGCTGGCATCTCACTCTCTTTGAATCTTCTTTATCATGCTAGGATTAACAGGAAAAAGCAAAAAATTTCAGAATTGCACCTTGCAATGTGGAGATATTACTGTTTGTGCATTTACAATATTCATTGATTTTTGCCATTGAAAAACATGTTTTTCATATACCAGAAATGTTTGAAGCTACTGACTGAATGAAAGGAGCTGGCATCTCACTCTCTTTGAATCTTCTTTATCATGCTAGGATTAGCAGGAAAAAGCAAAAAATTTCCGAATTGCACCTTGCAATGTGGAGATATTACTGTTTGTGCATTTACAATATTCATTGATTTTTGCCATTGAAAAACATGTTTTTCATATACCAGAAATGTTTGAAGCTACTGACTGAATGAAAGGAGCTGGCATCTCACTCTCTTTGAATCTTCTTTATCATGCTAGGATTAGCAGGAAAAAGCAAAAAATTTCAGAATTGCACCTTGCAATGTGGAGATATTACTGTTTGTGCATTTACAATATTCATTGATTTTTGCCATTGAAAAACATGTTTTTCATATACCAGAAATGTTTGAAGCTACTGACTGAATGAAAGGAGCTGGCATCTCACTCTCTTTGAATCTTCTTTATCATGCTAGGATTAACAGGAAAAAGCAAAAAATTTCAGAATTGCACCTTGCAATGTGGAGATATTACTGTTTGTGCATTTACAATATTCATTGATTTTTGCCATTGAAAAACATCCAGAAATGATTGAAGCTACTGACTGAATGAAAGGAGCTGGCATCTCACTCTCTTTGAATCTTCTTTATCATGCTAGGATTAACAGGAAAAAGCTAAAAATTTCAGAATTGCACCTTGCAATGTGGAGATATTACTGTTTGTGCATTTACAATATTCATTGATTTTTGCCATTGAAAAACGTTTTTCATATACCAGAAATGTTTGAAGCTACTGACTGAATGAAAGGAGCTGGCATCTCACTCTCTTTGAATCTTCTTTATCATGCTAGAATTAGCAGGAAAAAGCAAAAAATTTCAGAATTGCACCTTGCAATGTGGAGAAATTACTGTTTGTGCATTTACAATATTCATTGATTTTTGCCATTGAAAAACATGTTTTTCATATACCAGAAATGTTTGAAGCTACTGACTGAATGAAAGGAGCTGGCATCTCACTCTCTTTGAATCTTCTTTATCATGCTAGGATTAACAGGAAAAAGCAAAAAATTTCAGAATTGCACCTTGCAATGTGGAGATATTACTGTTTGTGCATTTACAATATTCATTGATTTTTGCCATTGAAAAACGTCCAGAAATGTTTAAAGCTACTGACTGAATGAAAGGAGCTGGCATCTCACTCTCTTTGAATCTTCTTTATCATGCTAGGATTAGCAGGAAAAAGCAAAAAATTTCAGAATTGCACCTTGCAATGTGGAGATATTACTGTTTGTGCATTTACAATATTCATTGATTTTTGCCATTGAAAAACATGTTTTTCATATACCAGAAATGTTTGAAGCTACTGACTGAATGAAAGGAGCTGGCATCTCACTCTCTTTGAATCTTCTTTATCATGCTAGGATTAGCAGGAAAAAGCAAAAAATTTCAGAATTGCACCTTGCAATGTGGAGATATTACTGTTTGTGCATTTACAATATTCATTGATTTTTGCCATTGAAAAACGTTTTTCATATACCAGAAATGTTTGAAGCTACTGACTGAATGAAAGGAGCTGGCATCTCACTCTCTTTGAATCTTCTTTATCATTCTAGGATTAACAGGAAAAAGCAAAAAATTTCAGAATTGCACCTTGCAATGTGGAGATATTACTGTTTGTGCATTTCCAATATTCATTGATTTTTGCCATTGAAAAACATGTTTTTCATATACCAGAAATGTTTGAAGCTACTGACTGAATGAAAGGAGCTGGCATCTCACTCTCTTTGAATCTTCTTTATCATGCTAGGATTAGCAGGAAAAAGCAAAAAATTTCAGAATTGCACCTTGCAATGTGGAGATATTACTGTTTGTGCATTTACAATATTCATTGATTTTTGCCATTGAAAAACATGTTTTTCATATACCAGAAATGTTTGAAGCTACTGACTGAATGAAAGGAGCTGGCATCTCACTCTCTTTGAATCTTCTTTATCATGCTAGGATTAACAGGAAAAAGCAAAAAATTTCAGAATTGCACCTTGCAATGTGGAGATATTACTGTTTGTGCATTTACAATATTCATTGATTTTTGCCATTGAAAAACATCCAGAAATGATTGAAGCTACTGACTGAATGAAAGGAGCTGGCATCTCACTCTCTTTGAATCTTCTTTATCATGCTAGGATTAGCAGGAAAAAGCAAAAAATTTCAGAATTGCACCTTGCAATGTGGAGATATTACTGTTTGTGCATTTACAATATTCATTGATTTTTGCCATTGAAAAACATGTTTTTCATATACCAGAAATGTTTGAAGCTACTGACTGAATGAAAGGAGCTGGCATCTCACTCTCTTTGAATCTTCTTTATCATGCTAGGATTAGCAGGAAAAAGCAAAAAATTTCAGAATTGCACCTTGCAATGTGGAGATATTACTGTTTGTGCATTTACAATATTCATTGATTTTTGCCATTGAAAAACATGTTTTTCATATACCAGAAATGTTTGAAGCTACTGACTGAATGAAAGGAGCTGGCATCTCACTCTCTTTGAATCTTCTTTATCATGCTAGTATTAGCAGGAAAAAGCAAAAAATTTCAGAATTGCACCTTGCAATGTGGAGATATTACTGTTTGTGCATTTACAATATTCATTGATTTTTGCCATTGAAAAACGTTTTTCATATACCAGAAATGTTTGAAGCTACTGCCTGAATGAAAGGAGCTGGCATCTCACTCTCTTTGAATCTTCTTTATCATGCTAGGATTAGCAGGAAAAAGCAAAAAATTTCAGAATTGCACCTTGCAATGTGGAGATATTACTGTTTGTGCATTTACAATATTCATTGATTTTTGCCATTGAAAAACGTTTTTCATATACCAGAAATGTTTGAAGCTACTGACTGAATGAAAGGAGCTGGCATCTCACTCTCTTTGAATCTTCTTTATCATGCTAGGATTAACAGGAAAAAGCAAAAAATTTCAGAATTGCACCTTGCAATGTGGAGATATTACTGTTTGTGCATTTACAATATTCATTGATTTTTGCCATTGAAAAACATGTTTTTCATATACCAGAAATGTTTGAAGCTACTGACTGAATGAAAGGAGCTGGCATCTCACTCTCTTTGAATCTTCTTTATCATGCTAGGATTAACAGGAAAAAGCAAAAAATTTCAGAATTGCACCTTGCAATGTGGAGATATTACTGTTTGTGCATTTACAATATTCATTGATTTTTGCCATTGAAAAACATGTTTTTCATATACCAGAAATGTTTGAAGCTACTGACTGAATGAAAGGAGCTGGCATCTCACTCTCTTTGAATCTTCTTTATCATGCTAGGATTAGCAGGAAAAAGCAAAAAATTTCCGAATTGCACCTTGCAATGTGGAGATATTACTGTTTGTGCATTTACAATATTCATTGATTTTTGCCATTGAAAAACATGTTTTTCATATACCAGAAATGTTTGAAGCTACTGACTGAATGAAAGGAGCTGGCATCTCACTCTCTTTGAATCTTCTTTATCATGCTAGGATTAGCAGGAAAAAGCAAAAAATTTCAGAATTGCACCTTGCAATGTGGAGATATTACTGTTTGTGCATTTACAATATTCATTGATTTTTGCCATTGAAAAACATGTTTTTCATATACCAGAAATGTTTGAAGCTACTGACTGAATGAAAGGAGCTGGCATCTCACTCTCTTTGAATCTTCTTTATCATGCTAGGATTAACAGGAAAAAGCAAAAAATTTCAGAATTGCACCTTGCAATGTGGAGATATTACTGTTTGTGCATTTACAATATTCATTGATTTTTGCCATTGAAAAACATCCAGAAATGATTGAAGCTACTGACTGAATGAAAGGAGCTGGCATCTCACTCTCTTTGAATCTTCTTTATCATGCTAGGATTAACAGGAAAAAGCTAAAAATTTCAGAATTGCACCTTGCAATGTGGAGATATTACTGTTTGTGCATTTACAATATTCATTGATTTTTGCCATTGAAAAACGTTTTTCATATACCAGAAATGTTTGAAGCTACTGACTGAATGAAAGGAGCTGGCATCTCACTCTCTTTGAATCTTCTTTATCATGCTAGAATTAGCAGGAAAAAGCAAAAAATTTCAGAATTGCACCTTGCAATGTGGAGAAATTACTGTTTGTGCATTTACAATATTCATTGATTTTTGCCATTGAAAAACATGTTTTTCATATACCAGAAATGTTTGAAGCTACTGACTGAATGAAAGGAGCTGGCATCTCACTCTCTTTGAATCTTCTTTATCATGCTAGGATTAACAGGAAAAAGCAAAAAATTTCAGAATTGCACCTTGCAATGTGGAGATATTACTGTTTGTGCATTTACAATATTCATTGATTTTTGCCATTGAAAAACGTCCAGAAATGTTTAAAGCTACTGACTGAATGAAAGGAGCTGGCATCTCACTCTCTTTGAATCTTCTTTATCATGCTAGGATTAGCAGGAAAAAGCAAAAAATTTCAGAATTGCACCTTGCAATGTGGAGATATTACTGTTTGTGCATTTACAATATTCATTGATTTTTGCCATTGAAAAACATGTTTTTCATATACCAGAAATGTTTGAAGCTACTGACTGAATGAAAGGAGCTGGCATCTCACTCTCTTTGAATCTTCTTTATCATGCTAGGATTAGCAGGAAAAAGCAAAAAATTTCAGAATTGCACCTTGCAATGTGGAGATATTACTGTTTGTGCATTTACAATATTCATTGATTTTTGCCATTGAAAAACGTTTTTCATATACCAGAAATGTTTGAAGCTACTGACTGAATGAAAGGAGCTGGCATCTCACTCTCTTTGAATCTTCTTTATCATTCTAGGATTAACAGGAAAAAGCAAAAAATTTCAGAATTGCACCTTGCAATGTGGAGATATTACTGTTTGTGCATTTCCAATATTCATTGATTTTTGCCATTGAAAAACATGTTTTTCATATACCAGAAATGTTTGAAGCTACTGACTGAATGAAAGGAGCTGGCATCTCACTCTCTTTGAATCTTCTTTATCATGCTAGGATTAACAGGAAAAAGCAAAAAATTTCAGAATTGCACCTTGCAATGTGGAGATATTACTGTTTGTGCATTTACAATATTCATTGATTTTTGCCATTGAAAAACGTCCAGAAATGTTTGAAGCTACTGACTGAATGAAAGGAGCTGGCATCTCACTCTCTTTGAATCTTCTTTATCATGCTAGGATTAGCAGGAAAAAGCAAAACATTTCAGAATTGCACCTTGCAATGTGGAGATATTACTGTTTGTGCATTTACAATATTCATTGATTTTTGCCATTGAAAAACATGTTTTTCATATACCAGAAATGTTTGAAGCTACTGACTGAATGAAAGGAGCTGGCATCTCACTCTCTTTGAATCTTCTTTATCATGCTAGTATTAGCAGGAAAAAGCAAAAAATTTCAGAATTGCACCTTGCAATGTGGAGATATTACTGTTTGTGCATTTACAATATTCATTGATTTTTGCCATTGAAAAACATGTTTTTCATATACCAGAAATGTTTGAAGCTACTGACTGAATGAAAGGAGCTGGCTTCTCACTCTCTTTGAATCTTCTTTATCATGCTAGGATTAACAGGAAAAAGCAAAAAATTTCAGAATTGCACCTTGCAATGTGGAGATATTACTGTTTGTGCATTTACAATATTCATTGATTTTTGCCATTGAAAAACATCCAGAAATGTTTGAAGCTACTGACTGAATGAAAGGAGCTGGCATCTCACTCTCTTTGAATCTTCTTTATCATGCTAGGATTAACAGGAAAAAGCTAAAAATTTCAGAATTGCACCTTGCAATGTGGAGATATTACTGTTTGTGCATTTACAATATTCATTGATTTTTGCCATTGAAAAACGTTTTTCATATACCAGAAATGTTTGAAGCTACTGACTGAATGAAAGGAGCTGGCATCTCACTCTCTTTGAATCTTCTTTATCATGCTAGGATTAGCAGGAAAAAGCAAAAAATTTCAGAATTGCACCTTGCAATGTGGAGATATTACTGTTTGTGCATTTACAATATTCATTGATTTTTGCCATTGAAAAACATGTTTTTCATATACCAGAAATGTTTGAAGCTACTGACTGAATGAAAGGAGCTGGCATCTCACTCTCTTTGAATCTTCTTTATCATGCTAGGATTAGCAGGAAAAAGCAAAAAATTTCAGAATTGCACCTTGCAATGTGGAGATATTACTGTTTGTGCATTTACAATATTCATTGATTTTTGCCATTGAAAAACATGTTTTTCATATACCAAAAATGTTTGAAGCTACTGACTGAATGAAAGGAGCTGGCATCTCACTCTCTTTGAATCTTCTTTATCATGCTAGGATTAACAGGAAAAAGCAAAAAATTTCAGAATTGCACCTTGCAATGTGGAGATATTACTGTTTGTGCATTTACAATATTCATTGATTTTTGCCATTGAAAAACATGTTTTTCATATACCAGAAATGTTTGAAGCTACTGACTGAATGAAAGGAGCTGGCATCTCACTCTCTTTGAATCTTCTTTATCATGCTAGGATTAGCAGGAAAAAGCAAAAAATTTCAGAATTGCACCTTGCAATGTGGAGATATTACTGTTTGTGCATTTACAATATTCATTGATTTTTGCCATTGAAAAACGTTTTTCATATACCAGAAATGTTTGAAGCTACTGACTGAATGAAAGGAGCTGGCATCTCACTCTCTTTGAATCTTCTTTATCATGCTAGGATTAGCAGGAAAAAGCAAAAAATTTCAGAATTGCACCTTGCAATGTGGAGATATTACTGTTTGTGCATTTACAATATTCATTGATTTTTGCCATTGAAAAACATGTTTTTCATATACCAGAAATGTTTGAAGCTACTGACTGAATGAAAGGAGCTGGCATCTCACTCTCTTTGAATCTTCTTTATCATGCTAGGATTAGCAGGAAAAAGCAAAAAATTTCAGAATTGCACCTTGCAATGTGGAGATATTACTGTTTGTGCATTTACAATATTCATTGATTTTTGCCATTGAAAAACATGTTTTTCATATACCAAAAATGTTTGAAGCTACTGACTGAATGAAAGGAGCTGGCATCTCACTCTCTTTGAATCTTCTTTATCATGCTAGGATTAACAGGAAAAAGCAAAAAATTTCAGAATTGCACCTTGCAATGTGGAGATATTACTGTTTGTGCATTTACAATATTCATTGATTTTTGCCATTGAAAAACATGTTTTTCATATACCAGAAATGTTTGAAGCTACTGACTGAATGAAAGGAGCTGGCATCTCACTCTCTTTGAATCTTCTTTATCATGCTAGGATTAGCAGGAAAAAGCAAAAAATTTCAGAATTGCACCTTGCAATGTGGAGATATTACTGTTTGTGCATTTACAATATTCATTGATTTTTGCCATTGAAAAACATCATGTTATTCATATACCAGAAATGTTTGAAGCTACTGACTGAATGAAAGGAGCTGGCATCTCACTCTCTTTGAATCTTCTTTATCATGCTAGGATTAGCAGGAAAAAGCAAAAAATTTCAGAATTGCACCTTGCAATGTGGAGATATTACTGTTTGTGCATTTACAATATTCATTGATTTTTGCCATTGAAAAACGTCCAGAAATGTTTGAAGCTACTGACTGAATGAAAGGAGCTGGCATCTCACTCTCTTTGAATCTTCTTTATCATGCTAGGATTAGCAGGAAAAAGCAAAAAATTTCAGAATTGCACCTTGCAATGTGGAGATATTACTGTTTGTGCATTTACAATATTCATTGATTTTTGCCATTGAAAAACATGTTTTTCATATACCAGAAATGTTTGAAGCTACTGACTGATTGAAAGGAGCTGGCATCTCACTCTCTTTGAATCTTCTTTATCATGCTAGGATTAGCAGGAAAAAGCAAAAAATTTCAGAATTGCACCTTGCAATGTGGAGATATTACTGTTTGTGCATTTACAATATTCATTGATTTTTGCCATTGAAAAACATGTTTTTCATATACCAGAAATGTTTGAAGCTACTGACTGAATGAAAGGAGCTGGCATCTCACTCTCTTTGAATCTTCTTTATCATGCTAGGATTAACAGGAAAAAGCAAAAAATTTCAGAATTGCACCTTGCAATGTGGAGATATTACTGTTTGTGCATTTACAATATTCATTGATTTTTGCCATTGAAAAACATGTTTTTCATATACCAGAAATGTTTGAAGCTACTGACTGAATGAAAGGAGCTGGCATCTCACTCTCTTTGAATCTTCTTTATCATGCTAGGATTAACAGGAAAAAGCAAAAAATTTCAGAATTGCACCTTGCAATGTGGAGATATTACTGTTTGTGCATTTACAATATTCATTGATTTTTGCCATTGAAAAACGTCCAGAAATGTTTGAAGCTACTGACTGAATGAAAGGAGCTGGCATCTCACTCTCTTTGAATCTTCTTTATCATGCTAGAATTAGCAGGAAAAAGCAACAAATTTCAGAATTGCACCTTGCAATGTGGAGAAATTACTGTTTGTGCATTTACAATATTCATTGATTTTTGCCATTGAAAAACATGTTTTTCATATACCAGAAATGTTTGAAGCTACTGACTGAATGAAAGGAGCTGGCATCTCACTCTCTTTGAATCTTCTTTATCATGCTAGGATTAGCAGGAAAAAGCAAAAAATTTCAGAATTGCACCTTGCAATGTGGAGATATTACTGTTTGTGCATTTACAATATTCATTGATTTTTGCCATTGAAAAACATGTTTTTCATATACCAGAAATGTTTGAAGCTACTGACTGAATGAAAGGAGCTGGCATCTCACTCTCTTTGAATCTTCTTTATCATGCTAGGATTAGCAGGAAAAAGCAAAAAATTTCAGAATTGCACCTTGCAATGTGGAGATATTACTGTTTGTGCATTTACAATATTCATTGATTTTTGCCATTGAAAAACATGTTTTTCATATACCAGAAATGTTTGAAGCTACTGACTGAATGAAAGGAGCTGGCATCTCACTCTCTTTGAATCTTCTTTATCATGCTAGGATTAGCAGGAAAAAGCAAAAAATTTCAGAATTGCACCTTGCAATGTGGAGATATTACTGTTTGTGCATTTACAATATTCATTGATTTTTGCCATTGAAAAACGTCCAGAAATGTTTGAAGCTACTGACTGAATGAAAGGAGCTGGCATCTCACTCTCTTTGAATCTTCTTTATCATGCTAGGATTAGCAGGAAAAAGCAAAAAATTTCAGAATTGCACCTTGCAATGTGGAGATATTACTGTTTGTGCATTTACAATATTCATTGATTTTTGCCATTGAAAAACATGTTTTTCATATACCAGAAATGTTTGAAGCTACTGACTGAATGAAAGGAGCTGGCATCTCACTCTCTTTGAATCTTCTTTATCATGCTAGGATTAGCAGGGAAAAGCAAAAAATTTCAGAATTGCACCTTGCAATGTGGAGATATTACTGTTTGTGCATTTACAATATTCATTGATTTTTGCCATTGAAAAACGTTTTTCATATACCAGAAATGTTTGAAGCTACTGACTGAATGAAAGGAAATGGCATCTCACTCTCTTTGAATCTTCTTTATCATGCTAGGATTAGCAGGAAAAAGCAAAAAATTTCAGAATTGCACCTTGCAATGTGGAGATATTACTGTTTGTGCATTTACAATATTCATTGATTTTTGCCATTGAAAAACATGTTTTTCATATACCAGAAATGTTTGAAGCTACTGACTGAATGAAAGGAGCTGGCATCTCACTCTCTTTGAATCTTCTTTATCATGCTAGGATTAGCAGGAAAAAGCAAAAAATTTCAGAATTGCACCTTGCAATGTGGAGATATTACTGTTTGTGCATTTACAATATTCATTGATTTTTGCCATTGAAAAACATGTTTTTCATATACCAGAAATGTTTGAAGCTACTGACTGAATGAAAGGAGCTGGCATCTCACTCTCTTTGAATCTTCTTTATCATGCTAGGATTAGCAGGAAAAAGCAAAAAATTTCAGAATTGCACCTTGCAATGTGGAGATATTACTGTTTGTGCATTTACAATATTCATTGATTTTTGCCATTGAAAAACGTCCAGAAATGTTTGAAGCTACTGACTGAATGAAAGGAGCTGGCATCTCACTCTCTTTGAATCTTCTTTATCATGCTAGGATTAGCAGGAAAAAGCAAAAAATTTCAGAATTGCACCTTGCAATGTGGAGATATTACTGTTTGTGCATTTACAATATTCATTGATTTTTGCCATTGAAAAACATGTTTTTCATATACCAGAAATGTTTGAAGCTACTGACTGAATGAAAGGAGCTGGCATCTCACTCTCTTTGAATCTTCTTTATCATGCTAGAGTTAGCAGGAAAAAGCAAAAAATTTCAGAATTGCACCTTGCAATGTGGAGAAATTACTGTTTGTGCATTTACAATATTCATTGATTTTTGCCATTGAAAAACATGTTTTTCATATACCAGAAATGTTTGAAGCTACTGACTGAATGAAAGGAGCTGGCATCTCACTCTCTTTGAATCTTCTTTATCATGCTAGGATTAGCAGGAAAAAGCAAAAAATTTCAGAATTGCACCTTGCAATGTGGAGATATTACTGTTTGTGCATTTACAATATTCATTGATTTTTGCCATTGAAAAACATGTTTTTCATATACCAGAAATGTTTGAAGCTACTGACTGAATGAAAGGAGCTGGCATCTCACTCTCTTTGAATCTTCTTTATCATGCTAGGATTAGCAGGAAAAAGCAAAAAATTTCAGAATTGCACCTTGCAATGTGGAGATATTACTGTTTGTGCATTTACAATATTCATTGATTTTTGCCATTGAAAAACATGTTTTTCATATACCAGAAAATGTTTGAAGCTACTGACTGAATGAAAGGAGCTGGCATCTCACTCTCTTTGAATCTTCTTTATCATGCTAGGATTAGCAGGAAAAAGCAAAAATTTCAGAATTGCACCTTGCAATGTGGAGATTATTACTGTTTGTGCATTTACAATATTTATTGATTTTTGCCATTGAAAACCGTCCAGAAATGTTTGAAGCTACTGACTGAATGAAAGGAGCTGGCATCTCACTCTCTTTGAATCTTCTTTATCATGCTAGGATTAGCAGGAAAAAGCAAAAAATTTCAGAATTGCACCTTGCAATGTGGAGATATTACTGTTTGTGCATTTACAATATTCATTGATTTTTGCCATTGAAAAACATGTTTTTCATATACCAGAAATGTTTGAAGCTACTGACTGAATGAAAGGAGCTGGCATCTCACTCTCTTTGAATCTTCTTTATCATGCTAGGATTAGCAGGAAAAAGCAAAAAATTTCAGAATTGCACCTTGCAATGTGGAGATATTACTGTTTGTGCATTTACAATATTCATTGATTTTTGCCATTGAAAAACTGTTTTTCATATACCAGAAATGTTTGAAGCTACTGACTGAATGAAAGGAGCTGGCATCTCACTCTCTTTGAATCTTCTTTATCATGCTAGGATTAGCAGGAAAAAGCAAAAAATTTCAGAATTGCACCTTGCAATGTGGAGATATTACTGTTTGTGCATTTACAATATTCATTGATTTTTGCCATTGAAAAACGTTTTTCATATACCAGAAATGTTTGAAGCTACTGACTGAATGAAAGGAGCTGGCATCTCACTCTCTTTGAATCTTCTTTATCATGCTAGGATTAACAGGAAAAAGCAAAAAATTTCAGAATTGCACCTTGCAATGTGGAGGATATTACTGTTTGTGCATTTACAATATTCATTGATTTTTGCCATTGAAAAACATGTTTTTCATATACCAGAAATGTTTGAAGCTACTGACTGAATGAAAGGAGCTGGCATCTCACTCTCTTTGAATCTTCTTTATCATGCTAGGATTAACAGGAAAAAGCAAAAAATTTCAGAATTGCACCTTGCAATGTGGAGATATTACTGTTTGTGCATTTACAATATTCATTGATTTTTGCCATTGAAAAACATGTTTTTCATATACCAGAAATGTTTGAAGCTACTGACTGAATGAAAGGAGCTGGCATCTCACTCTCTTTGAATCTTCTTTATCATGCTAGGATTACAGAAAAAGCTAAAAAATTTCAGAATTGCACCTTGCAATGTGGAGATATTACTGTTTGTGCATTTACAATATTCATTGATTTTTGCCATTGAAAAACATGTTTTTCATATACCAGAAATGTTTGAAGCTACTGACTGAATGAAAGGAGCTGGCATCTCACTCTCTTTGAATCTTCTTTATCATGCTAGGATTAGCAGGAAAAAGCAAAAAATTTCAGAATTGCACCTTGCAATGTGGAGATATTACTGTTTGTGCATTTACAATATTCATTGATTTTTGCCATTGAAAAACATGTTTTTCATATACCAGAAATGTTTTGAAGCTACTGACTGAATGAAAGGAGCTGGCATCTCACTCTCTTTGAATCTTCTTTATCATGCTAGGATTAGCAGGAAAAAGCAAAAAATTTCAGAATTGCACCTTGCAATGTGGAGATATTACTGTTTGTGCATTTACAATATTCATTGATTTTTGCCATTGAAAAACATGTTTTTCATATACCAGAAATGTTTGAAGCTACTGACTGAATGAAAGGAGCTGGCATCTCACTCTCTTTGAATCTTCTTTATCATGCTAGGATTAGCAGGAAAAAGCAAAAAATTTCAGAATTGCACTTGCAATGTGGAGATATTACTGTTTGTGCATTTACAATATTCATTGATTTTGCCATTGAAAAACATGTTTTTCATATACCAGAAATGTTTGAAGCTACTGACTGAATGAAAGGAGCTGGCATCTCACTCTCTTTGAATCTTCTTTATCATGCTAGGATTAACAGGAAAAAGCAAAAAATTTCAGAATTGCACCTTGCAATGTGGAGATATTACTGTTTGTGCATTTACAATATTCATTGATTTTTGCCATTGAAAAACAGTTTTTCATATACCAGAAATGTTTGAAGCTACTGACTGAATGAAAGGAGCTGGCATCTCACTCTCTTTGAATCTTCTTTATCATGCTAGGATTAGCAGGAAAAAGCAAAAAATTTCAGAATTGCACCTTGCAATGTGGAGATATTACTGTTTGTGCATTTACAATATTCATTGATTTTTGCCATTGAAAAACATGTTTTTCATATACCAGAAATGTTTGAAGCTACTGACTGAATGAAAGGAGCTGGCATCTCACTCTCTTTGAATCTTCTTTATCATGCTAGGATTAACAGGAAAAAGCAAAAATTTCAGAATTGCACCTTGCAATGTGGAGATATTACTGTTTGTGCATTTACAATATTCATTGATTTTTGCCATTGAAAAACATGTTTTTCATATACCAGAAATGTTTGAAGCTACTGACTGAATGAAAGGAGCTGGCATCTCACTCTCTTTGAATCTTCTTTATCATGCTAGGATTAGCAGGAAAAAGCAAAAAATTTCAGAATTGCACCTTGCAATGTGGAGATATTACTGTTTGTGCATTTACAATATTCATTGATTTTTGCCATTGAAAAACATGTTTTTCATATACCAGAAATGTTTGAAGCTACTGACTGAATGAAAGGAGCTGGCATCTCACTCTCTTTGAATCTTCTTTATCATGCTAGGATTAACAGGAAAAAGCAAAAAATTTCAGAATTGCACCTTGCAATGTGGAGATATTACTGTTTGTGCATTTACAATATTCATTGATTTTTGCCATTGAAAAACATGTTTTTCATATACCAGAAATGTTTGAAGCTACTGACTGAATGAAAGGAGCTGGCATCTCACTCTCTTTGAATCTTCTTTATCATGCTAGGATTAGCAGGAAAAAAGCAAAAAATTTCAGAATTGCACCTTGCAATGTGGAGATATTACTGTTTGTGCATTTACAATATTCATTGATTTTTGCCATTGAAAAACATGTTTTTCATATACCAGAAATGTTTGAAGCTACTGACTGAATGAAAGGAGCTGGCATCTCACTCTCTTTGAATCTTCTTTATCATGCTAGGATTAACAGGAAAAAGCTAAAAATTTCAGAATTGCACAGTGCAATGTGGAGATATTACTGTTTGTGCATTTACAATATTCATTGATTTTTGCCATTGAAAAACATGTTTTTCATATACCAGAAATGTTTGAAGCTACTGACTGAATGAAAGGAGCTGGCATCTCACTCTCTTTGAATCTTCTTTATCATGCTAGGATTAGCAGGAAAAAGCAAAAAATTTCAGAATTGCACCTTGCAATGTGGAGATATTACTGTTTGTGCATTTACAATATTCATTGATTTTTGCCATTGAAAAACATGTTTTTCATATACCAGAAATGTTTGAAGCTACTGACTGAATGAAAGGAGCTGGCATCTCACTCTCTTTGAATCTTCTTTATCATGCTAGGATTAACAGGAAAAAGCAAAAATTTCAGAATTGCCCCGTGCAATGTGGAGATATTACTGTTTGTGCATTTACAATATTCATTGATTTTTGCCATTGAAAAACATGTTTTTCATATACCAGAAATGTTTGGAAGCTACTGACTGAATGAAAGGAGCTGGCATCTCACTCTCTTTGAATCTTCTTTATCATGCTAGGATTAGCAGGAAAAAGCAAAAATTTCAGAATTGCACCTTGCAATGTGGAGATATTACTGTTTGTGCATTTACAATATTCATTGATTTTTGCCATTGAAAAACATGTTTTTCATATACCAGAAATGTTTGAAGCTACTGACTGAATGAAAGGAGCTGGCATCTCACTCTCTTTGAATCTTCTTTATCATGCTAGGATTAACAGGAAAAAGCTAAAAATTTCAGAATTGCACCGTGCAATGTGGAGATATTACTGTTTGTGCATTTACAATATTCATTGATTTTTGCCATTGAAAAACATGTTTTTCATATACCAGAAATGTTTGAAGCTACTGACTGAATGAAAGGAGCTGGCATCTCACTCTCTTTGAATCTTCTTTATCATGCTAGGATTAGCAGGAAAAAGCAAAAAATTTCAGAATTGCACCTTGCAATGTGGAGATATTACTGTTTGTGCATTTACAATATTCATTGATTTTTGCCATTGAAAAACATGTTTTTCATATACCAGAAATGTTTGAAGCTACTGACTGAATGAAAGGAGCTGGCATCTCACTCTCTTTGAATCTTCTTTATCATGCTAGGATTAACAGGAAAAAGCTAAAATTTCAGAATTGCACCGTGCAATGTGGAGATATTACTGTTTGTGCATTTACAATATTCATTGATTTTGCCATTGAAAAACATGTTTTTCATATACCAGAAATGTTTGAAGCTACTGACTGAATGAAAGGAGCTGGCATCTCACTCTCTTTGAATCTTCTTTATCATGCTAGGATTAGCAGGAAAAAGCAAAAATTTCAGAATTGCACCTTGCAATGTGGAGATATTACTGTTTGTGCATTTACAATATTCATTGATTTTGCCATTGAAAAACATGTTTTTCATATACCAGAAATGTTTGAAGCTACTGACTGAATGAAAGGAGCTGGCATCTCACTCTCTTTGAATCTTCTTTATCATGCTAGGATTAGCAGAAAAGCAAAAAATTTCAGAATTGCACCTTGCAATGTGGAGATATTACTGTTTGTGCATTTACAATATTCATTGATTTTTGCCATTGAAAAACATGTTTTTCATATACCAGAAATGTTTGAAGCTACTGACTGAATGAAAGGAGCTGGCATCTCACTCTCTTTGAATCTTCTTTATCATGCTAGGATTAGCAGGAAAAAGCAAAAAATTTCAGAATTGCACCTTGCAATGTGGAGATATTACTGTTTGTGCATTTACAATATTCATTGATTTTTGCCATTGAAAAACATGTTTTCATATACCAGAAATGTTTGAAGCTACTGATGAATGAAAGGAGCTGGCATCTCACTCTCTTTGAATCTTCTTTATCATGCTAGGATTAACAGGAAAAGCAAAAAATTTCAGAATGCACCTTGCAATGTGGAGATATTACTGTTTGTGCATTTACAATATTCATTGATTTTTTGCCATTGAAAAACATGTTTTTCATATACCAGAAATGTTTGAAGCTACTGACTAATGAAAGGAGCTGGCATCTCACTCTCTTTGAATCTTCTTTATCATGCTAGGATTAGCAGGAAAAAGCAAAAATTTCAGAATTGCACCTTGCAATGTGGAGATATTATGTTTGTGCATTTACAATATTCATTGATTTTTGCCATTGAAAAACATGTTTTTCATATACCAGAAATGTTTGAAGCTACTGACTGAATGAAAGGAGCTGGCATCTCACTCTCTTTGAATCTTCTTTATCATGCTAGGATTAGCAGGAAAAAGCAAAAAATTTCAGAATTGCACCTTGCAATGTGGAGATATTACTGTTTGTGCATTTACAATATTCATTGATTTTTGCCATTGAAAAACATGTTTTTCATATACCAGAAATGTTTGAAGCTACTGACTGAATGAAAGGAGCTGGCATCTCACTCTCTTTGAATCTTCTTTATCATGCTAGGATTAGCAGGAAAAAGCAAAAAATTTCAGAATTGCACCTTGCAATGTGGAGATATTACTGTTTGTGCATTTACAATATTCATTGATTTTTGCCATTGAAAACATGTTTTCATATACCAGAATGTTTGAAGCTACTGACTGAATGAAAGGAGCTGGCATCTCACTCTCTTTGAATCTTCTTTATCATGCTTAGATTAGCAGGAAAAAGCAAAAATTTCAGAATTGCACCTTGCAATGTGGAGATATTACTGTTTGTGCATTTACAATATTCATTGATTTTTGCCATTGAAAAACATGTTTTCCATATACCAGAAATGTTTGAAGCTACTGACTGAATGAAAGGAGCTGGCATCTCACTCTCTTTGAATCTTCTTTATCATGTAGGATTAGCAGGAAAAGCAAAAAATTTCAGAATTGCACCTTGCAATGTGGAGATATTACTGTTTGTGCATTTACAATATTCATTGATTTTTGCCATTGAAAAACATGTTTTTCATATACCAGAAATGTTTGAAGCTACTGACTGAATGAAAGGAGCTGGCATCTCACTCTCTTTGAATCTTCTTTATCATGCTAGGATTAGCAGGAAAAAAGCAAAAAATTTCAGAATTGCACCTTGCAATGTGGAGATATTACTGTTTGGTGCATTTACAATATCATTGATTTTTGCCATTGAAAAACATGTTTTTCATATACCAGAAATGTTTGAAGCTACTGACTGAATGAAAGGAGCTGGCATCTCACTCTCTTTGAATCTTCTTTATCATGCTAGGATTAGCAGGAAAAGCAAAAATTTCAGAATTGCACCTTGCAATGTGGAGATATTACTGTTTGTGCATTTACAATTATTCATTGATTTTTGCCATTGAAAAACATGTTTTTCATATACCAGAAATGTTTGAAGCTACTGACT
>NW_027367120.1:0-61772 GCF_046119375.1 Phyllobates terribilis | reverse complement strand
AACTCAACATGCATATCCATTGATAGATGAAGATGGAAGAAGGAGGACGAAGGCAGAAGGAAGAGAGAAGATGATGGAAAAAAGCATCTGAATTCATGCCTTTTAAAGCCTAAAAACCTACCATAGGTCATTCCTATGCCCTATTTACTACCTTTCATTTACTCGGCCTTTGACCACCACTTTTTGGGGAAACATAGCCTCTGAATTCACCTGTCATTTACTCATCCTTTACTATTGTAGCTTCTGCTTGATCACGGGTTTGTTGCATGATATTGCATGCCACAGTTTTTCCTATCTGTAGCTTCTGCTTGATCACGGGTTTGTTGCATGATATTGCATGCCACAGTTTTTCCTATCTGACAACTCAGCCTCTGAATTCACATGTCTGTTTTCCATGTTGTAATTTATTCATAGAAAAACCGGATTACAGCTAGTACCCACAAACATATTTTCATTAACTTAAAATTTGTTTTTCGATACATACACATACTTAACTAAACAATTAAATTATATGTCCAAAGCTTCCCGCACCCGTGCTTTTAAACTATACAACTCGGCTTTCACATCTTCGTTCTCGGACTCCAAGAACGAAACCACACACTTAAGGACTTCGTTCTCTACCTTCAGTTCTTCGTCGTCACATTCCAAGGCCGATATCTTGTCATTAAGCCGTTTGATCTCGGCATTGAGCTCGTCCACCTCCTCATTCTTGTGGATTTGGAGACGATGAATCTGACATTGTAATTCATCAATCTTCTCTCTGAAGATGCGAGTATCGGGATCAAGGGGTATGCGATTATCGGGAGCATGTGGTCGCATTTCTGAAATACTGTATTTCTCATACAAATCCTCCTCGTCCTACACGGGAATTCCAAATATATCATTATATGCATCAAGTATCAATATAAATAACAAACGACAATAAATAGGCTTACTACGTCGTCGGACGAGGACACATCAATAGAGTGTGGGATATACATCCCATAGTAAGCTTGGTCGTGGTTGCGCAACCACTCCTCTGTTCTGATTGCGTCGTGCAAGGCTTCTATTTCCCCCGAAACAATACCGTCGCTTTCATCAGTATTCATATTCTACCTGCTATTATCATCATAGAATGTTAATTAATCCCAACTATCACTATAAGGAATTAACCAAACAGTTAAAGTGCCCATGACATAGCTGCAAGTTGAGTGCAAAAAAACTAATTGCGTAATATGGAATAAGCATCTCTCTCTACACATAGCTAGAGTTAATCACCAAGTTGCAAAGGATTTCTAAATGACAGGTGAATTCATAGCAGCAAATACTATAAACCAGCTGGTTAGAATTATCCAAACAGTTCTGTGCTGCTGTCCTTCAGTATAGCTGCAAGATCCACAAACCTCATTTGCTGCAGTTGTTGCTAAGCAGTTCTGGTAGCTAAACCCACAGTATAGCTGCATGATGTATTAGTGCTAAGCAGTTCTTGTAATCCCTTCAGTATAGCTGCAAGATGTATTAGTGCTAAGCTGCAAACAATATCTGGTAGCTAAACCCACATACATAACTATATATGTTCTTGTAATCTCGAAACCGCATTTGCTGCAGTTGTTGCACAAGTAAGCTGCAAACCTCATTTGCTGCAGTTCTCCAAATCTCTTGAAGCTGTATTAGTGCTAAGCACTGCATAACAATCACATAAGCTGCAAACCTCATTTGCTGCAGTTCATGTACAATCACAGAAGCACACAAGCAAATACAAGCAGAACAAATTGATTGAAGGAGTTCATGTACAATGATAGAAGCACAGAAGCAAATACAAGGAAGAAGTTCACAAGCTACAAACCTCATTTGTGGATGACAGCAAAAATTGTCCAGAAGCAAATACAAGGAAGTAGTTCACAAGCACAGAAGCAAATACAAGCTGCAAACCTCATTAACTGCAGTTCATTTACAAGCACAGAAGCACAGAAGTACTAAGAAAATACTGGGAATACTGGGAATGCACAGACGCTGCAAGAACAAAGAAAAATCGAGGATTAAGGTTGAATTTAGCCTAAGCGCAGTACCTTCAGACGAAATGCAGATTAGGGTTCGAAGAACTACTTCGTTCGCAGATGAAGGTGAATCCAGCCTAGGGTTCGAAGAAATGCTTCTATCGGTCTGTCGTCGACGAGATGAAATGCAGGAAATAGGGGTGCGAAGGTTCGAATACGAAGAAGCCTATGGTTCGAAGGTTCGAAGACGAAGATGGAATTGCAGGAAAAAGAGGTGTGTGAAGGTTGAAGACGAAGATGAATGCAAAGAGATGAATGCAGAGATGAACGCAGAAGACGAACACGAAGATGAACGAAGACCAGGAGGGCAAATTGGAAAGCTTGGAAGAACAGGAGGGCAAATTGGACCCAGTGGAATCAACCAAATTGATTGAAGGAGGATAAACTAGAAAATATCAGTTGAAGAAATGTGATTGAAAAGAAGCTCAAATCAACCAAAATCAATCGATTGAATCTGCCTCCGTCCCGAACGCGTTTTATCAATCGATTGAAGCAAGTTCAATCAAGGTGATTGAAGAACTCACTTAAGTGAGTACTTCAATCACTTAAATAGGCATACCGAACGCACCCATAAATTACTGATTTATTTTTTAAAAATAATAATATATAAATGATAACTATACATAATACCAAGTTTTTTGGAAGACCAATTTACACTAAGTTAAGTAGACTAATATCTATATTATAGTAGTTGTAATATTTATTTATGCATTTCTTGATTTTATTGCCCAAAACAAATATATTGTAGCTAGTAATAATAAATTAGTATATATAGGTATAATAGGATATATTATAGTAGTTGTAATATTTATTTATATATTTCTTAATTCTTATTGTCCAAAATAAATATATTGTAGCTAGTAATAATAAATTAATGTATATAAGTATAATAGGATGATGTAAACATGATAAATAAGAACTTTAAAGAAAATTTCTGGGTTGTAGAAGAAATATAAAAAAGTTTCTTAAAATGATGTGGAAGAGAGAGTGTATTAAAATAATTTAAGAAACTAAAGTAAAAGATCACCATCGTGGATGCTTTCACTTAGAGCTCACATGTATTCAACTTTGTATTGACATATGACAAAAGCTTTTAGCAAAAGATGATAAATACCATTTGCCAAAGCTAAACAAAGTACATGTAATACCATCAAAATTATTATTTATAATTACTGTGAAATTTTCCGATAAAGTGTCAATTTCATTAGGAAATCGTCACTTAGAGCTCACATTTACTCAAGATAGTTACAGTCAACATCTAATGATTTTTTTTTTGGATAAAAACGAGTACTCGGGCTGGTCCATGGCTGCTGTTTATGACTGGAACAGGAATGCTGCAATTGGGCCGTTACTATGGGCCGACTCCTACAGGCCCAAATAGTGCCTGGCAGTATCCAACAGAAAGCAGCTACTCCTCCCACATCGATTCAGAAATGGAACCCCTCCCGTAGTGTGTGTATATATACATCCATCATCTCCTCGTATGAGTTGTGGAGCCATGTAGTAAGCACAAAGCGAACTATTCTTTCGCCTTTTACTAAAGAATACCGTGTGCTTGCTACTTCCAAGTGGCATACCCTTATTTTTGGGAGACAGCCCTCTACATAGGGGGTTCCTAACAGTTTCAGTAGGAAATTTGGTGCTGAATCTTTCTGTGTAGCTTTGTTTTTGCTCTTCTGAGAGATTGCTTGAAGTGTTGCTGTCCTCTGTTTTATATGCTGTCCAGGATTTGAACTGATTTTCTCTTTCTTTCTGTAAATCGTAGTTGCTTATTCATCTGTAGAGAGTGTAATATTTTCATATATCTATCCACATCGGTTTTCCAGTAGAGAATATAGTATTATATATTGGCAGCTGAAGCAAGAGCGATTGTCTCTTCGGAGAGGTCCAAAATTTTTTGGCAATTTTTGGTCTCTTGTGCTTGATAGTTATCTGAATTCTATTGTGCTGTTTATGAGTTGCAGTTATCTGAATAGTGAATTCTATTGTTCTGTTTTAGGGTATTCTAATAGATTGTATGGTTTATTCCTATTTTTGGTTAATCTACTTGTGTTGATGTTTGTTCAGGAGCCTGGTATCATGTACATGTCTTAGACTTAAAATCTTGTTGTTGGATCCTTATATGTCTTTATTCAGTTGGATAATTCTGATGTTGTTATTGGCCACAGCAGGTAAGTCATCACATTTCCCCCTAACAAAGAGGGATTAGCAGTTACTTTCAACTGTAACACATATTGCAAATCACTGGCTCTTAATCTGATCATTGGCACTTTTTGTATCAAATATAAACAAAGTAGAATGACAGGCTCAACTCAATCTGTGCAATATATTGGCAGATTTCACTATGTTTCCCAGTAAACTGTAAAAAGCATATATCAAGTTATGAACAGGTAGGAGTACCAGCAACAAAGGCCGTTTTAAGACTAGGAGTACCAGCAACAGCAGCACATGAGTAAAAAGGGGGACTTCATGTCTTCAGCTAATAAGAGAGATAAGAAATGCAGGCTCCAAAAACAGAATCAAAGCACAGTCTGAAATGGATTCACCACTCGAAATGTGTTCATTGTCTTAACAACTGAACGAAAACCGCACTGGCAGCTCAATCCTTTCTTCCTCAAGAAGCTGAGCATCAGCCTGCAGTAAGTAATAATTGATTAATTACTTGTCTACAGCTAATACGATTCAGAACAACTTATATTGAGTGTAGATGTGAGTTGCAATTAAGTTAAGTATGAATTTGAGGACATCGGTTTTCCTGATTGCATTAGTTAACCCTAGGTTGATAGCCATGTGTGGTATGGGTGTGAGACTGCATATCCCACATCGACTGTCAGAAGGAAGAGTAATGTTTGAAGAGGGTATAAATCAAGCTAAGAAAGGATGTGCAAATCATACCTTTCTCGGCCTTTTGGCTAAGATCAAGTGTAGTATCTTATCAGTTTAATATCTGATATGTGGGCCATCGGCCCACTTCGATATTAAATTTATATTTTAAGGGTGAGGTCCATTAAGGTAGCTTGCTATCTCGGCCTCTCGAGCGTCGCCCATGCGTTGCACTACTGCATGGGCCTCGTGCAACCCATCCAACACTAGTCCAATACTTGTTCAACACATCTGTTACTATAGAAAACAAAGTGTATTTGAGTATTGTTGATAATGTTTAATAAAATCTATTTAAAATTTTCATTTGTTGAATAAGTTATATTTTTTTCATTTATAAATACCCTCAACCTTCAGTATAACCATATAAACATTCTTGTAAAACACTTATTTTATTATTAAAAAAATTTAAAATTCATAAAAACAAGAAGATTAAATTTGACTAACACATACAAATATTATGTGTTGCTTTAATATTTTTATTTTATTAATGTAGTGTTGCTTTTTAATGTTGTTACTTTCATGTGTAATGTTGCAATGTGTATAATTTTATCTTATATATATTTTATTGTAATTTATATGTTCACGTATCTTTTAAAATATTTATTTTACGTGGGAATATACTGATTTTTTTGTTTCATCTAATTATATTTAATCTAATAATTTATATAATATATAAATTACATTAATCATATTAAATACTAAAAATGGCAATAAAATATGTATATTTCTTATATTATTTATTTTAAATAAAAAAGTATTATAAGAGATATATATAAAGTGGGTGTTTATAGATAGACAAAAATAAAATAAAATATTGAAAAAACTATTTTTTGTCATTTTATTTTATTTTCTGTAGTAAATGTTTTTAAAATGGTAGTAATATAACCATTCTAGCATATTTTTCTACACCATTGATCTTTTTTATCCAATATCCAACAAACCTCCTCTTATTTTATGAAAGATAAGTCTTGTTTGGATGATTAAAAGGAAACCCAATTTATGGTATTTGTGTGAAAAAATTTGTGCAACCAAACAAGCCTTTATCAATCTACAAATCTGTATGGCAATTTGACTTTACTGAAAGCATATCTGAATCACCACTGTTTGAACTATCATTTTTAGCTATGTTTTGCAGACTTTGACGATCCGTCAGAGTTCTTCTCACTGCTCTGCTTTATGTTTGTGAAGTCTCGCTTAAAGTGGCTTGTTTTCTCAATAACCAAAGCAGACTGTTTTCTTCTTGGCTTTTGAATTAGATACATGTTTCTTTCCATCTGATTGCTTCTCTTTCTGTCTCCCCCACCTTGGTTGTTAACATACAACCCATCGTCCCGAGACTTATCTCCACCGATATATTGCCGTCGCTCATGTTAGTCTTGTTCATCAAGATTCATTTTTTTGAAAACCAGATTTGTCTTTGTCTATCTACTGTTTAATTCCTAACATAGTTGATTATTTTTTTCTCTATCAATTAATAATTCATAAAAAAATCTTGCTCTTCGTCTCTCAACTGTTCGAACATAATGATTCAATATTAAATTTTTAAATTTAGCAGGATTAATATTCAACGTGAATCGGTATTAAAGTTCAAAGCTTCCGCTGAACTTAATGTTAGTTCTTCCGCTGAAAGATTAAGCAAGATTCAGTATTAAAGTTTAAAGCTTGCATGTTAGTTTTGTTCATCCAGGATCGTGTTTTTGAAAAACAGCTTTGTCTTTGTCTATCAATTATTCGATTCCTAACATCAGTTGATTATTTTGGCCCCTATCAATTAAAAATTTATAAAACAAATTTTGCTCTTCGTCTCTCAACTGTTCGAGTACACTGATTTAGTTCTAGTTTTAGATAAATGAACCCAAATTTATGATTTTCTCGCGTTTTGTTATTAAAGTGTACAAGTTGCATGTTAATTTTCTTCAACCAAATAAAGTTTTATTCAAATTTTGTGTTCAACAGAATTGTGGTATTTGCCCAGAAAATAAGTTTAATTCCGAGTAATCAACTATTAAACGCTTTCTTCATGTCGAATTTCATAATGCTTGTTATTTTTCATGTTTATGAATAAGACGGTTTCTTCATATTTACTAATACACTGAATGTACATTGTATTACTAGTAATTTTCATACGAATAATTCATTCATTATGGAACAGGTCATTAAGCATGTTTCATACTATTTCTAAGAAGAACAAGGTGTCTCCACCTAAGAAAGCATCTAAACGGAGAGACAACAACAGTAAAGGTACGTAAGCTAGAGGTTTTATTGATGTACCATGTTTTCGTGAATTTCAAACCCATTGAAGTGTTTTTTCATATGCATTGAAATAATTTTCATGAAAATATATTTTTGTCATTACATTCTAGATGCAAGTATATCTTCACCAGAAAAGAAAAGATCAAAGCTTCAATCTTAGGAGATGGTCAATGAAGAAGAGTCACTCGCTGCCAGATTAGAACGTATTGAAGGGGGGAGGAGCAAGAAGGCCATGCCACTTGTTACCTCTATTGGTCTATCTCTCTCTGTTTTAGTTAAAGTATAGTTTACATTATTTATATTGATTTAGTTGCTTAAATATTTATTATTTGAACTAGTTTCAAAGGATGCCAAAGGGAAATTTCCAATGATAGATGAAGAGGAGATTATAGTTGATTCATAAACAGGTAATAGTTATAAAAATCGACAATCTAATGGAGTTGATTGATTTTTGTGGATTATGCTAATCAACTTATCATTTATGCAGATGTAAAGCTTCTTAACAAAATGAACAAAGCCAAAAGGACATCGAATGAAGTTTCCACAAAACTTGTAAGTTGAATGGCGTGGCAACACGAAGTTATTTACGGATGCACTCCAAGCCATCAACAAAAATCAACAAAAGAGGGAGCTAGTTGAAGAGGTTGGCTTTGAAAGTTTGTTTAATCTTTTAGATTCGGAGTTGCCAGAGTAATTAGATGTCCTAATACTAATTTTCTTGAAATACTTGCAGTGTTTCAAAACTTTAGTTACTATATTATATTTTTCAAAATCAACTAAGTAACTCATTAGTTGTCTTCATTTTGTTTTTTTGTCAAAGACTTACGATGTTTCAAATCTACAATTACTATATTATAGTTTACAAAATCGATCTAGTAAGCCATTAGATGTCTTAATCCTAATTTTCATGAATTACTTGATCTTTTTCAAACCTCCAATTACTTTATTCCAGTTTTCGAAATCAACCTAGTAAGTCATTAGCTTTATTAATACTTATTTTCATGAAGTACTAAATGTTTTTCAAACCTACTGATACTATATTCCAGTTTTCAAAATCAACTAAGTAATTCTATATCTTTCATAATTCTGTTTTTCATGAAATACTTGATGTTTTTCAAACCTTCAATTACTTTATTCTAGTCATCAAAATCAAGCAAGTAATTCATTTGCTGTACTAATCATGATTTCACGAAATATTTGTTGTTTTTCATACCTCGATTTATTATATTCTAGTTTTAATAATCAATATTTATTTATTTTTATCCTAATTTTGTGTTGTAGGTATCTTTGTTATTTCTTGGTGGAGAATTACAACCCTCTAAAATGGATGATAAAGTTGTAGGATGGCTGTTTGTTGGATATATCGGAGGAAGACGTTGAAATTTGTCTAGGTATTCCATGTGGTCGAGTTGAGGTAGTTAAGATGGACCACACAATTATATATGATGTTGTCATTGATTGGAGAGAACACATAGGTGGGGAAAAATGCATGCAATCCGGTATAGTGATGTCACAGAGAAACTGAACGATCCAACGAACTTAGGTTCTTATGTTTTGCTTGACTTCATTGTGTTATTCTATTCCTGTATTGTTGAACCCTCCCAAAGTGGTGCTTACAATCAGAGGCTCGTTCGAAGCCTGAAAGGTAATACCCCTCAGTAGCTTGCCAAGATGAATTGGTGTGGTTTTGTTATCAATTGTTTGGCCGAAGCAAAGAGTAAGTGGATGAGAAATCCTACCTCATCCTTCACTGGATATTTACTTTTCTTGACTGTAAGTATTTTTAATATTATATTTTATCAGTTATTTTAAAAAGTAAATACTAACAAATGATATTAATGTAACAGATCGTATACTTGGATAAAGTAGTGTTGTTCAACAAGAGAACTATACCTAGACGACTGCACTCATTCATCGGATGGACGACACAACTTGTTAATGAGAGGGAGTGGACATATATGGAGTACATGAGGTTTTGGACATGGGAAAGTTTCATCTAAACAAACAGCTCACCACCATCCCTCAAAAAACCCGTTGAAAAACCACAAGAGAATCAAAAGCCAAATGATGTAAGTTCATTCACTACTATAGTCTATATTTTGTTTTCACCGATTCGGTTACAAGTTAAGAATATCTGTCCAAAAAGGTTTGTCACTGATATTTTGAATATGTTTTCATGTTTCTAGTAGAATTTTCCCAACACTATATATTCTGTAATATGATACTGGGTTATTTTTGTTTTTATGTATGGATGTTACTGTATTGCTGAATCTATTTTTCATGTGCTACTTTGTGTTTTTCTACACCCTTCTATTGATATTAATGATTTTATGCATATGTTTTTCATACGCTACATTGTGTGTTCATAGCATTCTATATATTTTTTCGTGATCATGTTATATTCCTATAGAATAATTTTTTTGTGTGTAGTTAGCCTTTTCACCATCCTTGTAATGATATTCTTGTTAAGGAATTATAAGCTATTGTACATTATGTGTTTAACATGTTTAGTCATGATGTTCTATTATTGTGTTTGAAAGGTTGGTGAAGGGACAATAACTTCCAAAAAAAATATGAATATATTGTAAGATACATACTGGTCATTATTTGATAAATAATATTTTAATGATGCTTTTGCATTCTGAACGGTAGGTGGTTGATGAGAGAGTAGATTGAAACGCTACATTGCATACAACAAAGCTACACACAGTAATAATCTAAATATATGTTTTTCTTGTTTACTATTACATTCTTTGAAACTCTGTGCTGTGATTTTCATGTTTTAGAATAATATCTTGATTTTATGCTATTTGCCAAATTTCATGTGTTTTTACTCTTGTGTTTCGAAGGTCATGGTAGGGCCAATAGTTACCCAGAATGATAAGTCAAAACTGTCTGTTGCAAATTGAATTCTGATATACATGTATGTTTATGTTCGCAATACTCATGTAAAACACCATGAATTTATCTTGTATCTAGCTTTTGATCATTTTTCATAAGTTTCAAGGATGTGTTGCATGGAAATGATGCCATGCATTCTGATTCACATATTCAATCAGTAATAACTGCTCAGCCAGTGCATGCATCAAAGAAGGATAAGACAACTACGTCTCATGGCTCGGTAAGAAGGTGTGGGAGAGATAGGAAGGCGCCAACTAGATATCAATGACTCTTAAACTAATTATAACTCATATGTAATGCACTTATTAATGAGTTGCTTGTAACTCTCTTATGTTTTGCTAAAACTACTTATTGGCTTGCATGCCAAAATTTTGTATAATCTAAAATTAAATCGATCTAGTCGCTTGGTAATAGTATGACGTGCGAAATCACTATAACTAATTGATAAGTTTTTCAGTTTTTTATTTTCATTTTTTTCTTATTCGGCGATGCCGATCATTAATACTCGTCAGCTGAAGAACCCACTAGTACTTGATGAGGACAATGATTTGATGATTTTGAAACCCCATTAGCAGATCAATATTCAACGAGGAAGATATTATCAGGTGTTGCGTCTAAGAGTCCGTTTATTGAAAGGTTCATGAACCTAAATAAAAAATGCCCAAAAGAGCAGGATGGTGTGCATCATTAAATCACATAAGTGTGCAAGATGAGTAAGTGTATTTGTTTTTCATCATGTTGTTTTTTCTTTTCTAGAATTAATTATTCATCCTTTTATAGAGAAGTTGTATTCGACTACAATGGTGTGAAGACACAAGGAGTTGAATTCCAATCATTAGAGGAATGTCATCATATTAGGTTTACTATTATAGATATATGGTGCATGTATCTTAATCAATTAGAAGAGGTGAAATCCGTAAACACAATCTCAATGATCTTTCTACCAACTTCATACTTGGAATTATTTATGTTACTATTACAAGAAATATTTTATCTTATTCGTGTTATACTTGTTGTTTATGATTAGTCCTCCCAATTACGATATTCAATATATAAGTTATCTTATTTGTGATAATACTCTTTGTAATATCAAATGTCATAATCAACAATACTTTTTCACCAACAATGTTTCGTTTTTCATGCTAACAATGAAGTTTTTCAGAATAATTTTGCATACACCGTTTATTTCTATGACAGATTGGTCCTCTTTTGGACGATTCTTCCTATAGTGCTCAACAAAAATATCGAATATTCAAGGATGCAATGGATGAAATCATAGGAGCTATCAAATATGCGTCATTTTCATGTGTTGCATTGGTATGAACATCTTACTCAAAAACCACCTATATGAACGTAATTTTTTTATTACATATTTCAGTTTTCATGATACTTCTTATGCTTTTCTAGATCTGTGCAATGATATTCAAACTTTTTTTATGAACATAAAATCATATTCATATTGTTTTTTTTATGTTTCAGGTTATCTTGTACAGTTTTCATGATGTTTAGCACAATTTTCAGATTACAATATATATTGATATGATATGATATGCAAATAGTATTTACTGAATATGAGTGTCTTCTGTTGCAGGTTTTCTTCCCCATCTATAAAGTTGAACCACATATCTTTGTTGTATGTTTCAACTTTATCTCTTCCAAGGTAGAAATCCTTGACAATGCGCTGCATTGTGATTTGAACACAGAACGAATATATATGGCAACATAAAATTGTTGGTGAGCAAAGACTAATTTTTCGGTATATACGTTTGATGGTGAATTATTGAAGTACTAATAATTTCTTTTCTCTTTTGTTTATTTGTATAGATCAAGTGGTTTCTCCAATCATGATATCAGCAAAACTAGGTGCAAGATGCACTGCCTTATCTAAACACGGAGGTGAAATTCTTAAGATGTCTTGACGCGACTCAACAAACCAATTTGATTGTGGTCTTTATGCAATGCACCATATGGAGACATACCTAGGTGAAGATGTAAAACTGTGGGTTACCGGTTTCAAGGCCAAAACATAGAAAAACGTTCTTCATTTTTGTATAAAGTACACACATACACGCTCATCATACTAAAGTTAAACAGATTGGGCCCAACCATCCCTTAGAGGGTCAAGGACATTCTTATTCAATATAAGAAGGAAAGAGAACTTGCAAATAAAAACAAGCAGGTTCTTAAAGTTCGTTAGGATATGAATAATGTTATTTAAAGTTTTTTGGGTAGGACCCTTTAAATTATTTTTGTCATACTGTTTCTTTGAAGTTGAACTTGATTTGTCATCATTTTGGAATTAAAAGTAACCTTGATATTTAAGTATAATATCTTGTTTTTTTCCATATGATATGGATAATTTTTTTGTACATAGTAAGATGATGTAACACATACCACCCAGATGAACAACAAATAATGTCATAAGAAAAGACGATGAACCTTTAAAATTTTATTATGTAAATGTCCTCAATAAGTACGAATTTCACATGATACTAATTATGAAAAGCAAAATAATCTCCACACAGAATGTATTATATGACGATATGGAAAAACTTATAGAATACTAATGAAACAAATATTACAAACAGTGATATAATTGTGGAAAATACTAAAGAACAAATATGTTCATACTAAAATTCGAAAAATATGAAATTGGAAATAACTCCAGAACAACATAGAAAATAGTACGATAAATAGTAATAAATGGGTGAATAATGAGTTATATCATTGCTTTACAATTCCTACTTTCATGGTTTGCATACTAATTGCATCTCTGGCATTTCATCAATTTTTCCATATTTTTTTTCCCTGGGATTTTCCTTTCCACCAATGGGCCTTTTCCCGTCCCTTTATTTTTTGTTTGACCATGTGGGTGTATAGAAATGACACACGTGTATTGATTCCAATAAAACTCTCAACCATGGTTATGTGTTCTTCTCTGTTAACGTTGTTGCTATCTACATTGTAGTTAGACTTCTTACCTTGCGATACAACAAGCAAATTGGGCCGTTACTATAGACAAAAACCAGCTACTCCTCCACATCGACTAAGAACCGAAAGCCCTTCCATAATGTGTCTATATATACATCCATCATCTCCTCGTATGAGTTGTGGAGCCATGTAGTAAGCCCAAAGCGAACTATTCTTTCGCCTTTTACTAAAAAATACCGTGTGCTTGCTACTTCTAAGTGGCATATGCCCTTATTTTTGGAAGGCAACTCTCTATATAGGGGGTTTCTTACAATTTCAGTAGGAATTTTGATTCTGAATCTTCCGTGTTGCTGTCCTAAGTTTTATATGCTGTCCAAGATTTGAACTGATTTTCTCTTTCTTTCTGTAAATCGTAGTTGCTTAATTGAGCTCCCTGTGTTACTCGCTTGATTAGGTAATTGCGCTGCTAAACTTTGGCATACATGTTTCGCAGCTAATACAATTTATGGCATTCTGAGCAGTTCTGTCCATAATCAATCGTATCTAATGTAAGTAAAGCTTGCTTATTTTGTAGTGGTTCAGTGGTCCCTACTCCTAGATTAGCAATTGGGATATTAGAACTACATCTCTAGAGAGTGTAATATTTTCGTATATCTATCCCACTTCGATTTCCCAGTAGAAAGTATACTAGTATACTAGTAAATGGAACAACAGATAATATTTGTTACACCCCAGTTAGTTGTGATGTCTTCCAATCTTATTCTTATGTTTTGCGCATCAAATTCCAACATAGTGGCTCACATATAGTAAGAAGATATGCTAGTTTATATAGGCAGATGAAGCAGTCTAATTTTGGAACGATAAGTATTATGTAGAATAATATGGATTTTCATGCTGCTCACCGTTTCCTTCCAGTATGTCAGTAACTTTGCTACGTCCTAGATAATTGTTCCAAATTTTTTTGATACCTGAATACCCAATTGTCTTGGACCATCACTAATGATTTTTCTTATGCAAGAACAAACCATTTTTAAAAGTTATGTCTTGGTCCGAGTGGTGAGTAAAAATTGCCTTCCAAGTAGGAACTATTAGTGTAAATCATAAATCTAGGCACTAGAAGTGACATTAGTTGAATCAAAGTTCTGCAGGATAGAGATAGACAGTAGCAATATTTTATAAATTTTGGATACATTTCTTGTATCTGCGGTGACTGTAAGTATGTTTTAACAGATTTCATACAAACCAATGTAATCAATCAAATAGTAGTGAAGATTGAAGCGGAAAATAATTGTATATTAATAACAATAATAGAGACTCCAATTTTATTGATCTTTGTAGTATAGTATTACTGAGGTATTGCTATTTTAGCGTTACATATCACTAAGAAAAGCAAATGACACATGAGTAGTAGTTATTTGGAGTTGATGTGGAGTATGATGTAAAGCACAATCAGGAGAAATGGGAAGAGGATTAGAAGGGGTAAACCCGGGGGACCCACGGCCGCAGGGCCAGAGCCCATCATCAGTGGGCCCACAATGAGGATAACCGCGACCAATAAGAATGCAGCGTAAGAGCCAGCTCCCCATTTGTAGTTGGAATCCATGGCTGATATCGGTTCAGTCGAAGGTTTATGGTTGTCCAAATTTAGGAGGTCTGTTGTTCTCCACGATTGTTGGAGAGTCAAAATTTATAATGTAAAAGCGAGCGGCGGTTAAGCGGTTGGCGAGGTGGTTATTATTCTGAAATGCAGTTACATTGGCGCCAACTGCTGTTGACGGTTAATGGAGTGCATGGGCCGGTCACTCAGAAATGGGCTGGGCTGGGCCTAGAACAACAGATGGTACTTCTTAGTTGTTACGGCTATGTGATGAGTGTTAAGGAGTTGATGTGGTTATTGACCACAGGTCCACAGCAGGTAACATTTACTTTAAACTCTAAACACAGATTGCATAAAATCTTTGAGTTATCCTAAATTTATTAAAGTACCAAAACAAATTTAGCATAAACACATTTTTTTTTCAAAAAAAAAATTGGAACCCCCACTCGTTCCTACATAGATCCGCCCCTGTCCATATACAGATATACTAACATATGGGCAATGAAATATCGACTATCTTATGCTACATATTTTTTGTTTGATATGTTGTAGTTATCCCATGGAGGAAGTAGAAAATATCTTGAACATCACAAAATAAAGGATTGAAACATCATCCGTGTATCAAAAACATCATACCGATACACCACCTACCAAATCTTAATATATATTAAAGCTAAAATATTTCAAGTCTTCTCAAGAGTTTAGACCCCACAATTAGTATCAATCTCCTCTTTATCACAATATTCTCTCTCCTTTTTATTAATATTTTAGTTTTTCCTTTCTTTATCATTTACATATATTAAAGCTATAATTGGATATATATTATTTATATACTAATCAAATCTTATTCTTAACCGATTTTCTATCTAATAAGAGATTTTATAAAATCAAGCGTAAGTCTATAAAATCATATCTCTTATTTATTTTATTTCTAGATTTTAAAAAATATTATATATATCCAATTATAGAAGAATTATTTTTACAAATAATTCTATAAAATAATATCATAAAAATAATATTATAAAATAGGAGATATTTTTTATAAATAAAAATAAATAATAAATAATATTTTATAATAAATTATTTATGATATTTTATAATAAATAAAAATAAATAATTTTAACTATCATCAACAAGTATGGACCATTCTATAATACACTAGAATATAAAAGTGATTTTATATCTCCTATTATAAGAGATATAAACAAAACATATAAAATATATGTGATATACACTAGAGTTGTAAATAAAAATAAGTTTATTTAAAATATTAATAAGAATTATTTAATATATTGAAATAATAGTGATTTATAAATAAATAATTTATTAACTATATACATGATTTATAAAAATAATATGTATAAATCATGTATATAATACTAAACTATATATTATAAAACGTGTAGAAGAATTTATAAAATATTATTTAATATATAAATATTATTTTCTATGAATGGCACGACCATGTAAAAGTTTAGAATATTTTATTTTAGTTTATTATAAAATCATATCTCCTAAAATTTTTCTTATCTTATGATAATACAATATAATATCAAATTATATCTCCTAAAATCTCTCTTGTCTTATAATAATATAACATAATATTGTTTTTTTATAAGATTCTATTTTAGTTTCGTTTATTTTAAAACTACATCTCCTAAATCTCTTATCTTATGATAGTAAAGTATAAAGTAATTAAGAGATCATCTTATAATTAAAATAATCATAAAAAGTGTTAATGCAAATTATATTAATTTGCACTATTTATATTATTTTATTACAAAAATACATCTCATGTATATCATATAATTTATAAAAGATTTTTTCATTGTAAAATTATATCTAATAACTATTTATCACCTCATCAAATCTCACAATTTAATCAAAATCACATCTATGATAAACTCTCTTATAAAAATATTATTTATAATTTATATATTAAAATATTCCTGTGCATGGCACGGAATATATGCTAGTACTAGTCTAAGACCCGTGCCCTGCACGGTAGCATTAATTAAAATAATAAAATAATAAATAGTTGTATAAATTAAAAATTAAAAAGACTATTACATAATTTTTATTATAGCAAATAACAATATCACTTATCACATATTATTTTTCAATTGCAAACAAATTTATATTGATTTGTAAGAAATTAAGGATTCAAAGATTTAGTAATATATAATCTTAATATTTTCATAAATTTGAAATTCATATTTTTAAAAATTGACATCATTATATACTCTGTACAAATCTCGGTTGATTATTAACTTAGTCATAGTATCAACGACTCTTTGACTAACATAACTTCATAAAAATAACAATATGCCGCTCAAAATAAAAAAATAAGTTTGCAAATAGGTTTGAAGCTTCGAAACGAAAAACTGATCTTTACTTTAGTCAAAATAAAAGTTGACTTAAATAAATGGGTAAAATTTATGATATAATGGATAGGTCTTGTTTGATTATAATAATGATCATATCTTATATAGAAATGTCTCATCATTGGATTGTCTATAATTAACTTATTCTTTAAACAATATCTAAGATTTTATCAATATTAATTGATACATTAAGTCCAAATATTGCAACTAAAAGCTATCAAAATAAACAAAAAAATCTTCATTATATTAATATGTGGGCGAAAATTATTGAAAAGTATAATTCTTCAAACTTAGAAAATGGTTCTAGATTTAAAAATAATGATAAGTTTGTTAAGATTTATTTTTATTGAATTGGTAATTTCTAAGTTATTTTATTGTAAGAAAACATTGTATCTATTATTTTTTAAATTAAGAGATTAAAGCATTGACCTGAATTTTGAACATGAGAGTAAAAATGTAGAATAGTATAATTAAATTCAATTATCCTGGAAAAACCATCACGTCCATTAAATTAAGATTATAACAAAATTAAGATAAAAGAACATGGAGCAAATCAAACATAAAATCATTCTTACGTTAAGTTCCTGAGGTTAATGTCTATCATCCGATGAACTTTGTTGATTTCACCTCTAACTTTGGTTTCCACAATTTCTCCAATGGCACTCATATGTCGTATGACATCTACACATAAAAATACAAAAAAGAGTGTTATTGATAGTAATTCGATCAAATAATTGTTAGAAAACAAAGTTAAAAATGTATAATCAATAAATACTTACCAATCAAATAGTTACCATCTAGTTCATTATTGATCATACTATTGAAATCAACTAAATCAAAAGAATTGTGTGGAATCGGTGTTCCATCAAATTCGTCAACCTTTGTATTCTTGAAGAATAAAAGTTTATGACCTAGTTTCGAGTAGGTATACAGGGTAACCGTAGCAATGTTTAACCTGAAATCCCGTATAGTGTATATTTTATCTTCCACCATACTCTCAAACTTATTCATCCACGACTTGTTTATCCAAGCTTGAATTTTCTTTCCCTACATCTTGAAAATATTATATAAAATTATACATCATTTATGATTAAAATTGTTTTTATGAATTAAAAAGTATACTTTACCTCTTCATCAATGAAAATCAATTCCTTGGACTTAATCTCATCTTTCTAGATAACAGTCCATTGACATAGAAGTCTAGCGTGAATTGTCATCTTCACATTTCTTTGTGACGTAAGGTCTATGAAAGCATGTATATTTGCCATAGCTTGCAGTTTAAATAACATATATTAAAAATTGTAGAGAAAATATATTGAATTGAATGCATGTAATTCGTGTAAACCAATAGATGTATAAGTGTTAACCTCACCTCTGAAGCAGTGTGCAACCCTTGAAGAACAAATACGTAATTTTTTGGGGTGAGTATGTTTGTGTGAATGATTACAAATTTCTGATCTGTAGATTTATAGATATAAAATATGTTCTGTAAATTTCTGATTTGTAGATTTCTGATCTTAACAAATAATAGATACTTAATCTTATTTGTGCATTGACTCTATCCAGATTTGTTTGTTAGGATTTTGGTCATTTAATTAGACTTCAATTTTTTAATGATTTATGGTATTGAAAGATAGAATTTATAGGAGACTTTAATATCTGATCTTAACAAACCTCAACTTTTACGTTACTGATGTGGACCAAGGAAGAATCTTCCTAAAACTTTATGTAATGACTATTATGTGAATTATAGGAGGTCTTAACAACATATCTTTAAAAAATTATGCTTTTGATCAAGTGAATGATATGCAGAACATTTTACGTTACTGATGTGGACCAATCTATAATTAGCTCTAATTTTAATTTTATTATTGTTTGAAATGCATGTCGTTTGGTGGTGAACCTGGATTATAGGAACAATAAGTGAACTAAATCATCATATAAGAATTAAACTTATTGTTGCTAATTTTTTTACGATGATTTAGTATTTGTATGCAGAATTATACGATGATTTTCTATTCCTAATAATTGCAGATAAGAAGAATTTTAACATCAATAAAAAATTATGCCTTTGATCAAGTGAATGAGATGCAGAACATTTTATCCGCACGTAATAGATTTTAGATTATCATGCATAAAAGAAATGAAACATAGGCAACAATTCATCAAGTGAATGAAATGCAGACAAGCATGCATATTTTGATCAAGTGAATGATATGAATTATGCTTTTGTAAACAGATTTAAGATTTTTTTATTTTTTATCTCGGTTTGATATGGGTGGGATCCTACATAAACAACATATCCGTATTGAGTAGGATTTAGATAAGCAGAACATTTATTATAAATTAATAACTCATTATTATCCTTAATTAATAATGATGTGGCAAGTTAAAAATGAATTATTTCAATTTTATTTAAAATTCATTGGTGAGGTGGACCAATAAGAGGGGTGACAATTGTAGTACTCAACCTCAGTTTTAGTAATTAAGTATTGATATTAATTAAATTTATAATATCGATATATCAAACATGAAATATGAATTTAAATATATTAAACAGTGCAATGGATGATTGTAGACTTTATTTACATTTATTAACAATTATTTATATAGCAATTAGCCGTACATGGCACAAGTAGTGCCTTAGACTATAGTATTCTTAAATTTTGACCTGTACCAAAAAAAACTAGTCGATATATATTCAAAAATCACTGAAACACCAACGCACAAAGACAAGCAAGAGAAAATAAGACAGATTTCAAAAGATCTGGTGAAAGGATTTCCATGGTTTTAACATGGATACTCTTCCTCACGACCAGTCTCAATAATCTCAGATGGGCACTTTGCCCACTTCTTCATCCTTTCTTCCTGATTCATTGAGTTAAACAACCAGCTTCGAATATAATCTCGGAGTAGTACAGCCATTGGAGCTTTCCATTTTGCATTTGCTTTCAGAGTGTCATTGGTCAAATTTGACAGTTCTTCAAGTTCTGGAAAACGCACTAGGAGATCTTTGAGTTCTTCAATTGACACAATGATAAAATTTAAAACTTCATCGTCCCATTCAGCCACGTGCAACAATCTAGAGAACGACCGCCTAGTGCCTGTCAACATACACCCAATGTACCGACCAATACGGTCACTAATTTGTTCTCGCTTCTTAGTATCGGGTACCGTTCTTTTGATCACTGCTTGCAAAGCTTGATCATATGGGTGTTCTGTTTAGGAAGAAGATGGAAAAAAGTAATCAATGGGTTATAAGTAAAAAACAAATTATTATGGACAAAGAAAAATGGTGTTCACCTGCTGCAGAAAGACCCTTCTTCTTCAAGTAAGAGACGAGGTCTTTGAATTCTTTCTGGCAATCTATTTTTGATTGCATTTTCTGTTTTTGAATTAGCCCCATCACACAATCTCTATCTTCAAAAGAAAAAGAGAGAAAAACCAACATATAAGATAACTCTAGCAGGCCAGGCAAGGCAAGGCAAATAAAACAATGAACAGATTACATACCTGGATAAGAGTGATGATCAATAGATTCAAAATCTGGAAAAGAGTGATGATCAACAGACAACAATATCAGGGTAGATTACTAGTGAATTTGAATAGATGTTTTGAGTTTGCAGAACACAAGTTATAACAAGTAACAGTATCTGATTGAAGGTCTGTAATGTTTCAGAAAAGTTGAGAATTTAGAGAGATGTCGGTAGGATTTGTGACCAGGGGCGGATCCAGGATTTGAATTGACTGGGGCTAAATATTTTTTGCGGCGAAAAAAAATTTAGTGTATTATTTTAGTGAAAATACCAAATATAGTATTAGGTAGACCATATATTAGTACAAATTATTTTATTTTCGATGATAGATACAATGAGAAAATGAGCAAATTCATTAATTTTATCGTATGGAAAAAATTTAAAGGTCATTTTTCAGTGAAAATACCTAAAATAGTACTAGTTAGACCATAAATCAGTAGAAAATATATTATATTTCAGGACAGACAAAACAAGAAAATCAAATTTATTAAATTATCGGATCAAATTTATTAAAATTATATAATTAAAAAAGGTTATTCTCGGCATAGCCGGGAAATTTTTTTTAGAGTTATTTATATCGAAAATACCTATAATATTATTAGGTAGACCATAGAATGGTACAAACTGTTCATTTTTGGAGACAAATACAATACTAAAAATGAACAAATTTATCAATTTTATCACTTGAAAAAAAAATTTAGAGATCACTTTTTAGTAAAAAACACCTAGATTAGTATTAGTTAGACCATAAATTAGTAGAAAATAATCGTATTCGAAACCAAATACAACAAAAATAAAATTATCAATGTAGTTATTAAAAAAATCTCAGTGGGGGCAGTAGCCCCCACTCGTCCTACTGTAGACCCGCCCCTGATTGTGACCTTTAGGATTGTATTTGTAGTTCCGTTCCACTTCGGTAGTGAAATTTCTTATATATTGGTATGTCTTCTCATCGGGTGCTTGCAGATATTGAAGGAATTGTGTCCTTTAATCAAAGGTGCAATTACTAAATATGAAATAGGATATTTATAGAAGATTTATAATCCGATTATTTTAGGTAGTCATAGTGCTTTGCTACAAGTCAATTATGATTTATGAATTTTATGTTATAAAATTCATTGCTATTATAATTGGGTTCTACGAGGTCACACCATAAGAGTATATGGACTGGATCAATATTTGAGAGATTATATAAAGTATATAATATAAAATTATACAAGATATAACTTAGAGCTTATTAATGATAAAGAGTTATTATTAATATAAATATAAATTTATATGTAAATCTATATAAATATATTTAATTAGAAGATTAAATATATCTATTGGTGGATTATATATATGGTTGATCTTTCTTTGAGAAAGACATCAGTTCATTATTTTTTATATAACAAAAGCTCTAAAAAGGCTCTCTCTCAAAAGACAAGCTTTTGATTCTCCGTTCTAGCAATCGGAGAAGAAGGCGATCCAGATCTCTCTACTCGGGGTGGACTAACTAGAGGATCTTCATTTGCGGCTCTCGATCTTCTCATTCATCCGGAAATTCACGCATCAAGAGGTATTCTTTCTTCGATACCTTAATCCAATTGATTTATGCTAGATCCTTCGTTTAGATGTTAGGAAATCGTTTCCTGCAATTCCGCTTTTACGCATCTAAATCCCTACAGTGGTATCATGAGCCTCTTGCATAAATTGATTGGTTCAAACTTTTGATGTATGTTCATGATTATTTCAATTTCAAAGTTAAAGATCTGAATTTTAATCAATTTGTCAAAGAATTTTATTCTATGTATCACCATTTCATCAAACTAAGTCAAAAGGTTTGATTTTTTAAAAGAAAAAAAAATTCCCACTTTAGCGGTAATTGTTAGTGAGAACAATTGCGCCACATGAATTGGTAATTCCGAATCTGAACTCGGAAGAGCAGTAATGGCGGTCGCGGGGACTACAAGGTCCCTGTTTTGGTCTCTAGAAATTAGAGACCTGCTCTACTCTGCAAATCCAAGGGAAAGAACTCCAACGTGTTGGATTTAATTAGAGAGCCTTGGTTAATACAAGTCTCTCGGTAATTGTTACCCAGAGCGGTGGCCGGAAATTGTCCATCTTGATGCAAACGACCGACCCTTGCTTTGCCGAAATTGGACCGAGAATATTCCCAGCCGGCCTTGTCTCCGGCAAATTCGAGTCCGACTCGACCGGAGTAGTTCCAGCGATGTCAAACCGAAGCCATGTGATGGCAATTCCGGTGCTTCCGCTTTGGTTCGCCGGATTTGTGTACGGTGGCCACCATCGGATCGGGGCGGAGACAACCTAGTATCCGGTGGTTGTCGAATCGGAGTCGGAGTTGGGTGGGTCGAAGCCGTGGAAGGCAGCAAGCTTGTTGTCGGGTATGCGACTGCGGTGATATGCGGCTGCCGGCGTGATAGTAGCGGGCGGTGATATGCGGCTGCGGGCGGTGATGTACGAAGAAGACGACATCTGATGTCGTTTTTGTTGTTTATGTTTTTTTTTCTCTCTTTTTCCTTTTCTTATTCATGGAAATTATTACCTAGATTAAAAGAAAGATTTTTTTATTTTAGAATATATCTCTATCAATTTAAATAAGATTTATTTTGATAAATAAAGATTTAATTATTCTATAAGATATAGAGATATTTTATTAATATAATTAAATTTTATCTAAGAATATTAGATCTATCTTTGGCAAATTAATAATTAATATTAGATATTAATTTTATTTAGATCTTTATTGAATTGAAATAATAAGAAATCGTTTCTAATTCTAAATAGTTAATATGATTAATTATTTATGTTTTTTATTCGGATAAAGAGCATCTCCCATTTATATAATATAATATATGTTATAATTGCATGCTTGTTTTATATCATGATATTATTGCATGCGGTGACTAGTATGACCCAAATTAGGATAGATAAATACGATATGCGTATCGTTATGTTTTTCTTGTACACGATCTGCATATCGTTATGTATTTTTTGTAATTTAAATTTATGAAAGAAGTACTTTATTTAAAAATTTATGTAATACAAGAAGACGAAGATCCTATGAGGCTTGAAGGATGGTGATCCAAGATATCAAGACTTTCGAAGATTAGATCTTTTAGAGGCCATACTAGGAACCAACTTCTATTATTGCATTATGTGAATGTCTTATAATCTCTTGCTTTGCATGTTTGTTTGTCTGTTTATGTCATTTTGTTCACTTATAGATAGACAATCATTGCATGCTTAGTCCCTTACAAGAATATTGAGATTGCCTTTCCATGTCATAACCACGAGGCATTTGGATTCGTTGGATAGTTTTTGCCTTAGCAAGGTGTCCTTCTTTGACCATTTGGCTAGTGCGGGTATGTCTAATAGGGGCATGCTGCCTTGATATGGTTTGACTCAACAAGAGACCAAAAGACCCAGTTTTGGATCTTGAGGCATAGGATGCGCTTAACATTAGATGTGGCCATCAACCAAGAATTATAAGGAGTTATAATTAGTAAAAAGTTACTTACCTTGCTTACATGAGACTTGGGGAAGTGCCTTAGTACGCTCGAGTTTCATCTAAAGTAGGATCTTGGAATCATTTTACTCACAAGGGACAAATTAAATTGAGTAGAATGTGCAATAACTTAGTTTTATAACCTTTTATGATTTTAAGTTCTTGCATTTCAAGCATAATTTATCTGCATGTTTTCAATTTCTGTTTTGTAGTCACTATGTCTGGCGAAAACCTCAAATTCACACTACGCTCAATAGTTGAGAAAAACAGGCTGAACGACGCCAACTTCCTCGATTGGGAAAGGCAACTGAGAATTGTTCTCAGGTCTGAGCAACAAGAGGATGTCTTAAGCACACCCATTCCTGAATTGTCTGACACCTCATCTGATGAGGAAAAGGCCAATTACAAGAACATCTGCGAAAGATCAAGAGGTGTAACTTGCCTCATGCTTGCAGCTATGGAGCCTGGTCTTCAACAGAGGTTTGAAGATCAGGATGCATACACGATAATGAAAAATCTTAGAGATCTTTTCAAAGAGCAAGCAAGGGTTGAGAGGTATGAAACCCTCAATGCTATATTGCAGAGCAAGCTAGACAAGGGGAAATCAGTTGGACCACATGTTTTTCACATGATAGGCATGTTTGACAGGATGGCTAGACTTGGTAACCCTTACAACATTGAGATGGAAACAGATATAACCTTGCATTCCCTTCATGATGGGTTTGCCAACTTCAGGAAGATGTATCATATGGGAGTCATGGGTAAGACTCTCAATGAGCTGCATGCTATGCTCAAAACCGCAGAGCAAAATGTCTTGGTTGGCCCTAAGAAAGATGTTCTCATGGTCAATAAAGGAAAAGGGTTCAAGAAAGGCCCACAACAGAAGCATCAATACCAAGGGAAGGGCAAGAAAGTTGTTCAACCCAAAGTACCCGCACCAAAAGTAAGGGTAGCTGCTGAGCATGAATGCTTCTACTGTAAGGGTAAGGGGCATTGGAAGAATAATTGCCCCAAGTATCTGGAAGATAAGAAGAATGGTGTATCTTCTTCAGGTATATACGTCATTGAAATCTTATAAACTAGCTCCAATTATTGGGTATTAGATACCGGTTGTGGTTCTCACATTGTTTCGAATATGTAGGGACTGCGAAATAGGAGATGGTTGCAGAGAGGAGAGATAGATTTCCGCGTTGAAAATGGAGCAGCAGTTGCTGCAATTGAAACCGGAGATTATAGTCTACCTCTACATTCTGGATTAGTTTTAGAACTTAATAATTGTTATTTTGTTCCTTCAATTTCTAGAAATTTGATTTCATTTTCAGCTTTGCGCCATGAAGGCTATGAACTTATTATTGTTGATAATGGTTTTTGACATTTATAAGAATGATATTTTCTACGTTCATGAGAATAGTACTAGACTATACATATTAGAGCTCAAATCTGAAGTATATAACGTTGTTACAAAAGGCAAAAGTTGAATAATATAAGTGAAGCCAACCTATGGCATTGTCGCTTGGGTCACATTAGCATCAAACGCATGAAAGAACTCCAACGTGTTAGTCGTCTAAAATCATTTGATTTTGAATCTTTTGAAACATGCGAATCATGCCTAATGGGAAAGATGACAAGGTCACCTTTCACTGGTACAAGTGAAAGGACAACTGGGCTACTGGCTCTCATACATACTGATGTTTGTGGACCTATGAGCACAGAAGTTAGGAGAGGCTATCGATACTTCATTACATTTACTGATGACTTTAGTAGATATGGGTATATCTATCTAATGAAACATAAATCTGAATCTTTTGAAAAGTTCAAAGAATTTCAAAATGAAGTTGAAACACAAACTGGCAAGAAGATAAAGAAACTTCGATCAGATCGAGGGGTGAATATTTGAGCCAAGAATTCGACCATCATTTGAGGAGTTGTGACATAATAACACAACTCACTCCACCAGGTACACCACAACTGAATGGTGTGTCTGAAAGGAGAAACCGGACATTGTTAGACATGGTCCGATCCATGATGAGTTTTGTTGATCTTCCGACATCCTTCTGGGGTTATGCCCTCACTACTGTTGCGTTCACACTAAACATGACTCCGTCACGATCAGTTGACTAGACACCACATGAGATATGGTTTGGGAAGCCTCCCAACTTGTCATTTCTGAAAGTCTGGGGATGCGAGACTTACGTAAAGCGTTTACTATCTAATAAGCTCGCACCTAAATCAGACAAATGCTTTTTTATAGGTTACCCCAAGGAAACGAGGGGTTATTATTTCTACAATCCCATTGAGAACAAAGTGTTTGTTGCTCGGGATGGTGCCATTTTGGAAAAGGATTTCTTTTCCAAGAAGTCAAGTGGGAGAAATGTCCAGCTTGATGAGATTCAAGCTGAGCAACAAACTCTACAGCAAGAGAACATAGAAGATGTCATAGAGGAACTTGATTTTGGAATATTACCTTCTGAAGGTGAAACTATCCAAAATTAAGATGTAATTCCTCAAGCAGATGAAGCAACTGAGGTACCACATACTGATGTGGTCAATCCTCGTGCTGAAGTCTCTCCAGCTGTAGGACCACTTTGGAGATCAGACAGGCTAAGGAGGCGACCTAGACGACATGAGAATTTCATCCCGACTGCTAACATTGATATTCTATTCTTAGAGAATGATGAGCCTGCTACCTATAAACAAGCTATGGCGGACACCAACTCCGAAAAATGGCTTGCAACCATGAAATCCGAAATGGACTCATGTCTGAAAATCAAGTATGGGACTTGATAGATTTGCCTGATGGGGTGAAACCCATTGGATGCAAATGGGTCTTTAAGATTAAGACAGACAAGGATGGAAATGTTTCTGTTTATAAGGCAAGATTAGTTGCCAAAGGATTTAGACAAGTTCATGGTATTGACTATGATGAAACATTCTCACCGGTCGTAATGATCAGGTCCATTAGGATAATCCTAGCTATTGCCGCTTATTATGACTATGAGATATGGCAAATGGATGTCAAAACCGCTTTTCTAAATGAAAATTTAGAAGAGAATGTATACATGATGCAACCAGAAGGTTTTGAGGATCCTAAGAATCCTAGGAAAGTATGCAAGCTTTAGAAGTCTATCTATGGGCTTAAGCAAGCATCTAGGAGTTGGAACCTTCGTTTTGATGAAGTAGTAAAAAAGTTTGATTTCATCAGATGCGAAGAAGAGCCCTGTGTTTACAAGAAGTTTAGTGAGAGCAAAGTGGTCTCCCTAGTTCTATATGTGGATGACATATTACTCATTGGAAATGATATTCCTATGCTGGAGACAGTTAAGGAATGGCTTAAGAAGAACTTTTCAATGAAAGATCTAGGAGAGGCAGAGTACATATTAGGTATAAAGATCTATAGAGATAGATCTAGGAGACTTATTGGTCTAAGTCAAGGAACTTATATAGATAAAATCCTTGCTAGATTCAATATGATGAATTCCAAGAAATGATTTCTTCCTATGCAACATGGTTTACATCTCAGCAAAAGCCAGTGTCCTAAAACACTTGGTGAAACTGAGAGAATGAGTAAGATTCCTTATGCTTCAGCCATAGGATCTATCATGTACGCTATGACATGTACTCGCCCAGATGTTGCGCACGCTTTGAGTATGTGCAGCAGATACCAATCAAACCCTGGAGAGGCACATTGGTGTGCGGCCAAGAACATTCTAAAGTACTTAAGAAAGACTAAGAATGACGTGTTGGTGTATGGAGGTGATGACGAGTTAATTGTCAAGGGCTATACTGATGCGAGTATCCAAACATGTCCTACAAAAGTACCACATGATTAGACACTATGTTGATAGAGGTGATATGAGGATGTGCAAAGTGCACACAGACGAGAACATTGCAGATCCTTTTAACCAAGCCCATGCCTAGGCCCAAGCGTGAGAGTCACACTCGGGCCAAAGGGCTCAAACACATTGGAGAATTGTTTTGAAATATTTATTTTTGATAAAACTTGTTTATCGTTATTACAAACACTTATGCTTGATTCATATATATGATTTTCATATTATTATTTAATTACTTGGAGTTGAATAAAGTATCCAAATAGTTTTGTAGTTAACAAATGGGTCCATCAAAACTGTTCTGGTGGATGAAGCCCCATTAAGTGAACTGAAATTACAAAATTATTAAATTGTCCGTGGTCTTAGTCATTAATTGGGATACAAATGACATATTTTAAGACCATATTGTGAGATTGATTGACAACACCGGGTTTCATGTGTTGTAGGGATACAGAGATGTCTAATCAATTACATAGGTGTGTATGGTGATACATATTGGGCAGACCGTTCTTAGGATTCTGTGGGACATTACTACAGAGTTCTAAGATTATTCATGATTAGTGAGTTCCTTAGACATGAGTACGATATAGTCTTCATTTGGCTGTTGGTATGTCTTTGACGCTGCTAAACGCTGACCGTAACAGGCAGTTATAAAAGTAGTGATTGGGATTGCCAAAAGTTGAGTGGGAGCTATAGTTTTACAAGATTGAATATGTCCTCCTATTCCGTGTATACCATGATACATTTGGAAACGAATGGTGTCTCGGCCACTTGAAGAGTGAGAACTGGAAAAAACGCATGGCCATGCTCAGATGGATTATTAATAATCATCTGTATTGACAGTTCGATCTTAAGAGTTCAAGAAACATATTTGGCGGAAAAGATGAGTTTCATCATATAGTCAAATAAGACATTAAGTGACAAAGGAATTTTAACATTGCACACTTGTTTTAAGGACAAGTGGGAGATTGAAGGAATTGTGTCCTTTAATCAAAGGTGCAATTACTAAATATGAAATAGGATATTTATAGAAGATTTATAATCCGATTATTTTAGGTAGTCATAGTGCTTTGCTAGAATCCAACTATGATTTATGGATTTTATGTTATAAAATTCATTGCTATTATAATTGGGTTTTACGAGGTCACAACATAAGAGTATATGGACTGGATCAATATTTGGGAGATTATATAAAGTATATAATATAAAGTTATACAAGATATAACTTAGAGCTTATTAATGATAAAGAGTTATTATTAATATAAGTATAAATTTATATGTAAATCTATATAAATATATTTAATTAGAAGATTAAATATATCTATTGGTGGATTATATATATGGTTGATCTTTCTTTGAGAAAGACATCAGTTCATTATTTTCTATATAACAAAAGCTCTAAAAAGGCTCTCTCTCAAAAGACAAGCTTTTGATTCTCCGTTCTAGCAATCGGAGAAGAAGGCGATCCAGATCTCTCTACTCGGGGTGGACTAAATAGAGGAGCTTCATTTGCGGCTCTCGATCTTCTCGTTCATCCGGAAATTCACGCATTAAGAGGTATTGTTTCTTTTATACCTTAATCCAATTGATTTATGCTAGATCCTTCGTTTAGATGTTAGAAAATCGTTTCCTGCAATTCCGCTTATACGCATCTAAATCCCTACAGATATTCCTTTACTATTCCCCTATAATCGATTGTCCTCTTATCGGGTGCTTGCAGCAGTTTCCCCTTTGTTGTTGGTGCTTTTCCCTTCGCTGCTGCTCCTCCTTTGCTTTTTGTACCACCACCAGCACATCCTTCTCCATTTTCCGGCTACTTCGTGTTTGTGGTGCCATCGCAACTCTGCCATTTAGCAGGATAATCGTTTTTTCCCTTAAATCACAAATAAATACTGAGAATTTGGGGAAATCAAACCTGTAACAGACAGACTTGTTGCTCGTCGTCCAATCGTCGGTAGGGCGGTAGGGCGGCAGGTCGACTGGAGGAGAGCTTGATATACCGGAATCGAGACGAGCGTTCTGCGCTAAGAAGGAAGAGGTGTTTCTTTTAAGGCTATGTGCTTTTCAATATTGATCCAAATTCATCAAGGTATTATTTGTTGCTGAACTAAAAAATCAATCCATCTAATTTTATACTAGTTTAAAATCTGTACTATGTACGAGTAATTATTCTATTATTTGAGTTAAATTTTTTATTTTATATAAATACTTATCATATTTTTAAATATAGACAATCTCGATAATGTGAATTGTATTTAACAAAATCAAATGCTTAATACATTTGAATTAAAAATCAAATGAATTAAAATACCTCATTACATATAATATTAACTGTTTTGTTCCATAAATGATTGTAAATAGTGGCAAATGGTGAATAATGAATAATACTACTACTAAAAAATCGTTGTATGATTGTATAATAAAAACTAATATATTTAGAAAAGGTTTTTTAAATATATTAATGTTTAGAAAAAGGTTTTATAAAAAATGCTTTATTTTGCTAATATTTTTAAATAAAAGTTTTAAAATAAATGGATTGAAATTTCAATAACATTAAGTTTAAAATATTACATGCTTGATTCTTAGGGAAGAAATATATACATAAGGCCATATGAATCAAAAGTATAATAAAAATATTAGAAGTATAAGATATACAAAAAATAAAACAGATTACATATAAGAAGATGAATCTGAATCATATTGCTCAACTCTTCCCAAGGACTTCGGTGTGAAGTATGAAAGGGTGAAATCTTCGAAAAATTAACTAAATATAAAGGGCATAGTCATAAACCAAAATCTGAGAATACACCAACAACTTGGAAGTTCTTTAGGAGATAATCAACATACTTTGTGAGAGCTTCTTGGACGTATTCTTTTCCCACTGTTCTCGTTGTCGCTACACTTAGCAGATTTTCCAACTAACCTTGCTTTTTCAATAGCTCAACAGCAGTGTTTCTTCCAAAACCAGGAACCACTTGTTATATACCAGGAAACACCATCAATTTCATCTCCCAAGATGCGTCCTATAATGTAAAAAAACAGAGATGAAAATCCAGATTGTTATAAACTAAGAGAATAAATAAGAACACTAGAGAAGGGAGGAGAGAAATGAGAGAGTATTCTTATATTATTAGGGCTTCTAATGAGAGCCTTATATAGGAATTACAAAGCTTGGCCCATAAGCCACTTCTAGGGTTTACATAAAGAAGCCCAATATACATCCAATATAATAATATTATAACACTCCCCCTTGGATGTATATTACTAACTGCCTCGTTAAAAACCTTGTCTTGTAAAACCCAGTGGGATAAAACCAAGACTAAGGGAAAAAGAGTGCAATTGTATTTCTCCCCCTCAGTTGATCACTCTTCTTTGCGTGATTTGAATATGTTGAATGAATCCTTCTTTCGACTTGAATCTTGCATATGAAAACTTTAGTTCTTCAAGAGCTTGCATGAATATACCTGTACTTCAAGAGCTTGCGTGAATATACCTGTACCAAAATTTTATCTACGAATACAAACCAATATAGATAAACATATAAAAATAAATTTCAAATAGTTATATACATGTGTGGACAAACATATCAGTTTGATTATCTATGAGTTGATTCTTTTGAACTTTACCAATCAACATTTATCGTTCTTTTAAGAACCACCAACGCATATGATTTCTATTATAAGTACTAACATAAAGACATTGTTAAAGAATATCTTGCTTTCGATTCCTTTCGAAATGGTTCGTAACCAACAACCAATACTTGTCCTTTAAGTCATTCCATGTAACTTTGGTACAAGATTTCTTCATGAATGTAACTCAATCTCGTTGGATATCATTCGTAAGTGTATTAGCAACTCTTATGCCTAATAAGTCACTATAAAGAACATTGACCTACAGTCTTGTACACTTCAAGTATATCTAAGTATTTTCTTATGAATGATTGAATTGGAATTATTACAAGAACATCCAAAATATCATAGGCATTTTAGTTAGTAAATGCAACCAATAATATGTTGTACCTTTAATACATGATTTGTTTGAACTTCCGGTTTCTTCTTCATTAATCCAATAAATCTAATCATATCAATAATTTGCATTTTCCTAAAACGCCATATATATAGTCTCCTTATCCACTCCCCCTAAAGTTGGGATTTTATCTCAACAAAATGATAATCTTGATACCGAGCGATCACCCAAAATAAGCTCTAGGTATACAATAATTCACAAGAACTCATGCCCCTTATATAATCCCAACTTTCCTTTGTGGCATTACTTTAGTTTGTTTAGGGAGGAATAGGATGTACATCGTATCTTTAGTTTGAAATTTCACCAAACCTCATATGATCGATAAATCCATAAAATCGTTCAGTATACAATGTGAGCTACCTCATGCTCAACCAATACACTATTTCACTGATTTTATTCTCCAACTTCATATTTCATATGACCAAATGAATTAATCTATGATATGTGGATAATCATATATTGGTATATACGATGGTGTATTAACTCCTTATTTTAATCCTTGAACCACCCAAGGAATATGGAGACTCTAATTTACTTTTATGTAATCGACTATATTGATGTTCAAAAAATAAGTCGAATATTTCGATCATCCCAAGACATGAGTTTAATGTCCTTGAAACTTCTGGTCATATAATATGTGTAAATGAAAACTGATCCTGCACATCATCTTTTCACTTGGATGATCGAACTAAATTCAAAGCCACAAATGATTAATAACCTTCATCTAACTTTAAGTTAGAATATATAATTCAATGGGTTGTCATCTACAACTAGTGTGTAAGTTCCATGTAAACTTCAATATAGATATTCGATATTGATAACCATTTTGGTTGAATAACTCATCAACATGTTCATCCTTATGAACCTGAAGAAGGTAGTGTTTTTTCATAAAATTTTCTTGTTTCTTCCAATAACAAGATAAACCTCATATTGATCCTTGTATGAGACACTTCATCTGGAATTTATATTTCACACTAGTATTATTGTTTGCCATTTGCAGGATAAGTGAAACTCCATTGTTTCTCAATATAATGTAAATAATGGCATTATTGACAAAAACATCACCATTGAAATATCCATATGGGTGATCTTCAGGGATATCATCAACTCAACATCACATTAGAGCTCGTTTTATGACATTCATACCAAATAAATGTCCTTAAAATTTATACTATACCATAGTACTAAATTGATCTCAATGTCCTTCAACTAGTAAATTGAAATCTGGTCAGGTAGCTCTTATAGAGTTTATAATAATCTCTGCTGTCAAAAATATTAAGTTTATGATGATATGACATCGCCCTTGTTTTAGCACATTCTACAGGAATCCCAAGTGCTAGATTTTTTTCCCAAATATATTTAACACTTTACCCTTGTGTTAAATCGTTTTCTTCCTAAAATGCTTAAGTCAAAAGATTGTGTCATTTCAAAGACATAATAATCTTTTTATACATCCATTACCAAGGATGATACATATCCTTTAAAACTGATATAAAAAAATGCACAATTTAAGTCTTATAAAGAAAAGACCGGTCAACTTCAGGTGACTAGAAATTAATCACTTGACTTTTATACCATAAAAGTAACATTAGCAGACACATAAATACGTCATTGAATTGATCAAAATCAATTCAGGAAACCGCTACATAAATATCTAGTTGAATTGATCAAAATCAATTCACGCACGGTCTCATAAATACCGCATTGAATTGATCAAAATCAATTCACAAAACCGTCACATAAATACCTTATTGAATTGATCAAAATCAATTCACAAAATTGTCAAATAAATACGTTGTTGAATTGGTCAAAGGCAATTCATGAAATTGTCACATAAAATAAATAACTACTCTACATGCATATAATCGTAACAGACAAAATATAAATCTCATAGGTAAAATAAAATTTGAGAGAGGAAGATGTAGGTCCATAATCTATAGCAGATAACATAAATTAGGTTTATTAATAAATAACAATAAAGTAATTAAGATATTTGGAAACTAATGAATAAAAGGAAGCTAACTTATAGGAGATTTGACTAACATCCCTCTCTAACCATATTGACTAGGTAATTACCATAATTAAAAATAGATCTATTCATTAATAGAAGATTTGACTAACATCCCTATAATCTCTCTAACCATATTGACTAGGTAATAGCCATAATTAAGAAATAGATTAAAATCACGTACATAACAAACTTATATGGCAATCTCACACAATTCAACCACGTACAATCAAAGAAATCACGTAGATAAAATCATAACTGATATACGTAAAGGAAATCGGAATGACTGCCTTATCAATGAGACCAATCAACACGAATACGTTCGAAAACCGATCGAACAGTATTACACATACGAAGTGAACAAAGAACGTACGGGTCTGTATGATTGTAGTTTCGTTTTTGGTTGCGAAGTCAACTCTTTTGATCACTTCAGGGATGTTTGACTCATAAATTGAATCTCTTCCGGGATCTATTGATATTACTCCTGGTATCAAAATCATTTCTGGAATTGCCGTATGCATAAATAGGGAAAAAATAGCTTGCTTATCACTTCTGGGATTTTTCATTATCACTTCGGGGATTAATTTGTATATATCACAAGAATGAATTGATGTCGCTTCTGGGATCTAGGAATATCACTTCAGGGATTGTTATGCATATAAATGGGCATATAAAAAAAAACTGAACGAACTATAAGTAAAGAAGTGACAGAAGTATGAATAGATTAAAGATGAAAGTCTACCTTGAATCAAGAGCGTGCTGATAACGTGTTATAAACTAAGAGAATAAATAAGAACACTAGAGAAGGGAGGAGAGAAATGAGAGAGTATTCTTATATATTTAGGGCTTCTAATGAGAGCCTTATATAGGAATTACAAAGCTTGGCCCATAAGCCACTTCTAGGGTTTACATAAAGAAGCCCAATATACATCCAATATAATAATATTATAACACCAAATATATTTTCCTAAAAAAACATATATGTATACATCTGATGAGCACGATGGATCTATGTAAGATAAAAAGTGTCTCAAAGCATTAAATGCTCCATAATTAGGTTGGATTAGTTGATGAATTGGGCCTACACTTTCTATGATGATTAAATTTGGGATTTGTTTGTATAAATTTTTTATTAAGGATACGTCACCAGATTAATGATCCATCCTCATCTTCCTCCCTTTACCCTGTAATATGGAGTTATGACGGCTAGTCGTAACTAAAGTGTTGAATCATACATTACAAAGACGCATATATGATAGAAATGACATCTACAACCCTTATATATATTGAATCCTTTCCTACCGTCACCTAAACTTTTGAACAACGGGGATTCCAACTGTTTAAATGGACTCCTAGTTTTGACGTTGTTGGGGGATTTTGAATAACAAAAAATTAAAGATGTTGTAGGTTATTTTGAGAAAATACAATTTAATTTAAATCTTTATGGATTTCTCTAGTAAATTAGCCAATCTAGATAATTTGAAGCAATCGTTTAGTTATCATTGTCGAGGCCTTTTGGTCATAATGGATTTAACCTCGATTAGGCTTGGTAAGTTCTAAAATTTTCTTAACAAAGTTGCTTTAGTCGACGAATTAGGGATTCTTATGATGTATTCGTTAACACAAAATAATGAACCCATACTACATTATTTTTCGAAGTTAATAAGCATTTTTGATGTCTTAACTACAATTGATTTAGAATGTTAATATCTACAATATCTGAGTGGTTTTACATGGCCTATGGAGCCTTTAATAAACTAAAAATACATTAATAATGTGTTATATAAGCTTGTCATAGTCATAAGTCAGTAGATTTGTTATATTTTAAGAACTTATGATTTCATAGTATTTGACACTATTATTAGTCTTCTTGCATCGATAAATTATAATATTGAAATTGGGTTGATCAAGGTTGGAAATGAGTTTATTGAGCTCAACAGAAAACTTCATGTATTAGAAAGGGCGAATACTATAAACAACTAATGTGTTGTTGATTGTCTTAATATATAATTTCTGTTATAATTCTATATTTTATCCTTCTTATTAGGATGAAATATACTAAAAATAAATAAAAAATATATACCATAAATAACCAATTAAGTAGTGAATGCACTGTATCATGTAGTAGTTAACTTATCTACTATATTAAATGTCATATTCTTACAAAACAATAAGCATATAACAATCCATAATTAAGAGAGTGTATATTCATATTTAAATACATATCCTCATACAAACAATAAACAAAACAGATATACAAGATATTTATGAGAGTTACTTTATAGAAAACAAGACATCATGTGGAAAAGAACACAATAATAAGACCTATATCCAACAAAAAACAAACAAAATATAAGACGGCGATACGGAAAACTAACGTCCACTAGAAACAATGTGTATGAAAATAAATAATAATTAAATTTTTAGGCAATCATAAAGAATAATAAAGATTTCGACCAAAAAATAATATTAAGGATCAGTCGTTTGCCCATTTTTTGCATGTGGTTGTGTTCTAGTTACCCGTTTCACGGTTTTGATGAGGATGAGCTAGTAATCCACCTCTACAATGGGTTATGAGCTCAAGAGAGGAGAATCATAGATGCCTCATGTAATGGTAGTGTCTTGAACTTGACCCCTGCCATAGCTATGAGCAGAATACATGACATCATTGATGGTACAAGAAGCTTTCGAAAGACTTACACCAAAAGATGAGCTAATGCTACGAGCTCTAGTGGCCCCGATCTTACTAGTGAAATTGCTGAGTTAAAGAGTATGATCAAGGGTTTGTCTCTTGGTAGAGATCCAAAGGCAAGAGTTTGTGGGATTTGCACTGATGAGTCTCATCCTACTTATATGTGTCCATAACTGCTGGACCCTACTACTGCTGAAGTTCATGTTGTGGGAGGATATGGACCTCCTAGACTTCGGTTTGACAATCAGGCCAACAACTATAACCCGAGGTGGAACGATCAATTTGGTGGACAACAGTACCATCAAGCTCAGCAACATTATCAGTACAGGCCAGAAGCTCCACAACACAACCAATACTAGGCTCCTTACCAGCCCATTATACCTTCTGCTCCAGCTCCATCGATCGAGGATATGCTGAAATCCTTGACCAAACACTTCACTACGCATGTTCAAAACACCGAGTCAAGCATCAAGAACATGGAGAAGCAAATCGGTCAATTGGCCGAGGCAGTGACTAATATTGCTCAACAAACCTCCAAGAGTTATCCGACTTAGACAAAGGTGAATCCACAAGTGCGAAACGTTAGTGTTGTGCAATTAAGAAGTGGAAAGTTGATTGGAAGTAATCCCAAGCCTGAATTTGAAGTTGAGGGTGAACCAGAAATATAACGAACAGAAAAGAAACCGCGGTCACGCCTCAGATTTTTGGTAATCCGAGGAACGTGAATCACTGCCAAACAGTCGTGGCCAATCTGACGACGGTCGCGCCCTATCTGAACCCTTTCCTTCGAGTTCAACAGAACTTCAACCGCGGTCGCGGTTTAGGGACCGCGGTCATGACTCAGACTCTGGAGGAGACGTTCATTTGAAAGTCTTACAAGATGTTACTATGATCGTGGGGACTTCCACCTTAGACAAGAGAACTATGTGAGGTCCAGTGTCCCTCCCCTCTATTCCGAAAAGCCTCCCGCACCCTTTTTGGAAGCTCTTAAGGACACAAGAAGGACAAAAAATGATAAGGAGATGCTTGAGACCTTCAGCAAGTATGAGGTCAATATCCCTTTGCTCAAGCTGATCAAGAGCATTCCTCTTTATGCAAAATTTTAGAAGGATTATGCACATTCAAGAGGAAACAAAAGCTTAAGGAAAGTCACAAGGTCGCGGTAAGTGAGATAGTCTCGGCCATCTTCCAAAAGTGTATGCCTACGAAGTACAACAATTCGGTATGGTAATTGTCCTTGTCGTATCGGTGATACTATTTTGATAACGCTATGGTTGATTTGGGTGCTGCTATTAATGTGATTGTATGCAAGCATCTAGGACTAGGACATTTGCATGAAGCTAGTGTAATAATTCAACTGGTTGATGGGTCCACTGTTCATCCTAGGGGATTGGTTGAGAATGTGTTAGTGATGGTGGATATGATAGTTTTCCTACAGATTTTATGTGCTAGATATAGAGAATAATACGTGAGTTGTGCCTATACTCCTAGGTAGACCTTTTATGAGAACTGCGGGCACAAAAGTTGATTTAGCTAGTGGATCTTTATCTTCAGAGTTTGATGGGGATGTTGTGAAGTTTGATATCTTTGGTTCTATGAAACACTCTATAGAGGATGTTGCTTGTATTTTTTTCCATTGGTGCGATTGATCCCATTGGGGATATGGATGATATTAAGGTGCGTTTGGATGGTGGCCCCCGTTACTGACTTATAGGGCGACAAGATTCCCCTCCTTCTTCTACTATGCAGGTACCTAAAGTTGTGATAAGGTTACCTCCAGGACATTACGTGGAAAAGAAGAAGGGTTGGTATGATAAGGGAATAAGGAAGAGAAAAGGAATCAGGTCGTACTATGTGAGGAAGGATGAGTTGGCCCTTGAAGGGCCACGTGCTGGATAACTGAGAGCTAGAAGTCGAGCTTGTGCCTTGAACCAAGGCGCTGCTCGGGAGACAACCCGAGACATAAGGTATTTTTCCACTTTCACCCATCCTTTATTTTTGTTCTTTATTTCACAATAGGGACATTGTGTGCTTCAAGTGTGGAGGATGGAATTATCTCACTATTTTTGCTATTTTAGTTCATTTTTGAAATTTTTTAGTCTATTTTGAATTTTTGTGAGTCGGTTGTTATATTTTCCCCCTATTTGGTACTTTGTGGAATCTTATAACGGTGCATTGATTTTGAATCTTTTTGATATACTTTAGAAGTTGATATTACAATTGCGTTATGATGATGATATGATTGATCAAATTAAGGACTTTGACTTGAGCATGTGGACTACGATTCAGATACATTAGGACCAATACTAGAATTGCACTTTTACCATCTCATCTCTAGTTCTATCATGTTATTCATTTATCCTGCTTCCATCTTTTTCATTACCAAAATGCATAAAAAGAGAATAAAAGGTGGTGAAATCCTAGCGCAATAAGTCAAAATAGTACACGATCTCCGTGGTATGAAAGATAACTCCGGGTTCGATCCTCCATTGCAAAGAAAAGAGTTTCATTAGTGGTCCCGAACCGTAAAACGGACGGGCCGATAACAAAATAATGGTTTTAAAAGAAGAAAAAATAGTGAATATATGAATATGATGAAAAGAAGCAACAAAAAGTATATATGGTATTTCTTGAGCTAGTTGTGATTTTTGTGTGCTTTCAATGGTGTTGGAACTTGTGATATCCTATCATAGATTATAAAGCATGTTAGGAAGAGAAATTGTCATTTGTTTGATGTGGCATTATTATCCTTCATATATCACTTGGATAAAGACAACTTTTGCATATTCTATGGATTCATTGTCACGTGCTTGCGTAGGACAAACATAGTTCATGTTTGGGGAAATGTTGATGTCATGCATTTTGGGTTAGTTTAGAGTTATTTTGAGTCTTTCGAGTCTTGCTTTGTCTTTCTTTTATAGATTTTTGGTAGAGTCAGAATCTACGCATGTGCTTTGATGATTGCAGGTACATGGAGTTGAAGTATTCATGATGACCACTGCTACCATGTTTTTCCATAATTGCTCAGACCTTTGTGCTTAATGGAGGAGTTGACATACTTTTATTTACTCGAGTAAGAGAAAGGTCTAAGTGGGGAATTTGATAGGCGCAATCTCATATGGTGCTGAGAGTGATTATTAGGTGGTTATAAGTGCATTTCAGAGGCCTTTCGTTGTTAAATGGAGCACACGAGGCATCGGACAAAAGACGTCAAAGTAAAGACGAACACGCAAAAGAGCGAAGAAAAGTTGTAGAACCTAAACCGCGGTCGTGCCAGTCGACGCATGCGTCACTCAACAGTGAGCAAGCTGCATTTGCGGTCAACCGACCGCAGTTACGCATGTCGACGCTGGAGTTTTCCGGATTCGGTCCGAGATTGGGCTTTTGTGGGATTTCGACTCTTCATATCCACATGTTATTTAAAGAAACTTTTCTAGGCTATTTGGGGATCGATCAGCCTCTCTTCCACACTCTTAGTCTTTTCATTCTCTTCCAAGATTATGAAGAACTAAATCCCATTGTTCACGTAGCAAATTGAAGCTTTCAAATTGGGTAAGTTGTGAGATTTTTAACTCTTGTGTTTAATTTGATTGAAGATTGTGCTGGTATCTCTTGTGCTTTATCTTTTATTGATTTGTGTTAATATCTTTAGTTTGGCCAACTAGCTTTGTTGATGTTCATCATATTGCTACACTTGATAATTTGAATGGAAAGTCTTGCCTTTTGGTAATGAGCATAATTTACATAGACTATTTGCGAGTGCTTATTGTGTAGAGATATCAAATTCATGTCGAGTATCCGACTATTTGTCCATGGTATTGCATGAACCTATCTATCCTTGAGTTTAATGCTATTGTGTTCTTGAATCTTGATATTTTATTGGTTAGAACTCAATAATGGTCTCTAGGACTATTGGGACTAGTTTCTTTATAAGAACAAGGATTATGACAATCAATTAAGTGTTATGAACATGAGGTATTAGGAATCTATGATCAACTACTTGTCTGTTCTTTTGATATCTGATAAATGAATATTCCAATCCATACTTCATATTACTTTTGCTTACTTACTTGCTTTTCACAATACAAAATCCCCCAAACCTTTACTAGTTAATCGCATATAGGTATAAAATGGATAACCTGACCCCCTTGGGTTTGATCCTGACTTTCCACTATACTCTATAGTGTTAGTTTGGTTAATTCTTTGATTAGGCAAATGACTCTAGCCTCGTCAAAGATCCTCCAGCGGATCAAGCCAAGGAAGAGGGAACAACAATTGAAGAAGAGTAGTTTTTATTAGAACCCTCTTTCGTTGAATCTACATAACTAATTTCCCTAGGCTTTCCACTATTATCTCCATCTACAAAAAAATATTTTTCTTGTTTTTTACTCTATCACATGTTTTTCACTACTTAATATATGAATTTTACTGCAATTGACTTGTTAAATGCTTTCGAGCCTTATCACCTATCATTTCTCTAGAGCTTTGATTAATCGGTGTTCTCTAGCTACTTGTCTTGTGATACATTTCTCTAGGGACTTTTAGATGATGTGAAAAGGCGGAAGTGAACTCTAGATATTTTAACAGACTAAGGTATGAATGTTGTTCTATTAAGGGGGTAGTTCCTTTAGCTTTCAAAGTTTAACTTTGAAAGGAATTATACTTGCGTTGAGGGGAATATGTAATTCATTATTGACCGTTCTACATTATCCTTCATGTTTTTTCTCATCTTTTCTATGTTCTCTATATGCCAGGTTCTTATGTTTGTCATCATCAAAAGGGGGAAATTGTTAGTATTGTGAATCCAGAGAACACCGTTCTCTTTGTGAACAATACTTTATTCCTTTATTTTAATTATAAAAAACCACTTGTTATATCATATGCTATCAAGTATGTTCTGCAAGCATATAGAACAGATCAAAAGTCTCACTAAAAGTCCAAGCCTGAGATCAAGAGAACAAGACAAAATGCCTTGAGTCAAGAACTAGAGAACATTGTTTTGTTAAGCCCAGTTTAACAAAACAATGTCTTCAAACGCCGAATGAAGTGAAGATATTCTTTGAAACTAACTCATATGCACATCTCAAGATCAAGAACAGTTATTTATGAAAAATGCCTTCCATCAAGAACAGAAGACGAAAACCCAATGCAAGGAAACACCGACTTTCAAGTTAGCGGTTGATTTGAACATTTGAACTTTGAAGGATATTCATGTGCTCTGTTTCTGAATAGTCTTATGATAAGAATTAAGAGTGTAATACGTGTAATTCCTAGAGTTTCCATGTAAGTTGATTCCGCATCTTTGGACTTGAGCCGTATAAGGGAACTACTCAAATCAAAGGCATAAATCATGGAGACCGATTTGGATGTTGCAAGACTCAATCTTGGAGCACATAAATAGGGTTCATTATCCTTCACTTTGTTTTATCAATTTCCAAAACAAAAGAGAGATAAACTAAGAGTCGATCGAGTGTTTTTCTGTAGAAAACAGTGAAATTTTGTTAAGAGTGTTAGAAATTTAGGAAATTTAGTGTGTCTTGATGTAAGTTGTGTGATTTTCTAATACAGTAACTGATCTATTAATATAATCAGGATTTCAAATCCTTTCAAGAGAAAGGTAATGAGTTTTATCCTAGATAACTTGTTATTTACCAAAGGTTCCTACTGTAAAAAATAATGTTCCCTTTTGTACTTGAGAAATAATTCCGCATCTAAAGAACAACGTTTTGTTTCTTAGATTAACTTAAACATACTGATCTTACAGGATGATTTATGACTATGTATATCAGATTTGTTATATAGAGTTGCTGGAAGTCAAAATTCCAACCTAGCCCGATTAATCAATGGGGGTGTCGCTCATTATTGAAGACAATTTTTTTTTTTGAACAAGCAATACAAATGTCAATTTTCTAGAGAAGATGACCTAAATCATCAATGCGGATGATCTTTACAAATTCCTAAATTCGAGAGGAGACTGTTGGAGTAATGAATCTAGCCTGTCAGACATAATAATGGAGTTATAATTCTTAACAACTTCCAAGAGGAATGGTTGTTTCCATCTGAATTTCGCTAGAAAATCTGCAACTTGGTTGCCAGAATATTTGATGTGATTGAACTTTATGGCCTGGATTGTTGAACATAATTGAGGACAATTGAAAGTAGATGTTTGGGGAGTAACTGTCGTACTTGGTGGGTGAGTTCCGCGCTCCATAATTGTATCACGTTATAAAGCTTATGGTAGAATCAACTTTTCACATCATCAAGTAATAATTGGTTATTGTTAAGGGGATGTCGGAGGTGGTTATTCCGGGTTCTCGTAGGCTCATTGGGAACGGCCGTGACACGCGCTTTTGGTCTGATTTTTGGTTACCTGAGGGCGTTCTGCTGGGCAAGTGTTCTTCTGTTGTTCCTGTTCATCTCAGAGACAAAACTGTAGCAGATTTTTGGGAAGATGGCTTTGGATGGAAGTGGTCCTCCTTCTCTGAATTCTTGCCGGCCGACTGCCTCTTGTCTATTGCCGGAGTTGCGCTGCTGGGGGATTCCGATGACTGCAACATCTGGAGGTTCTCAAGAGATGGAAACTACACAGTCGCTTCGGCCTACTCGTTCCTCATTCCCGCCGGCGGTGACGTCTTCATTGACAGAGGGCTTTTCAAGAAGATTTGGAATATGGGTTGTCAAGAACGTGCTAGAAATTTTTGTTGGCGGGCTGCGAAAGGGGGAGTGCTCACCAACGAGGAAAGATTTCGAAGGCACCTAGCCTTCTCTGATTTATGCGGCGTGTGTAAGAATGGGCCAGAGACGTTTTTGCATCTCTTCAGAGATTGTGTCATTGCCAGAAGGGTTTGGGAACTGCTTGGTGCTCCGGTTGCGGCTGGGCACTTCTTCGTTTCTGATTTTGCGCCTTGGATGAGGTGGAATCTTCTCTGCTCTTCTCATCTTGGCGCCAACTGGTGCGGTCTCTTCGCCACAGCTCTTTGGGCAATCTGGAATCAAAGAAACAAGCAGGTAATGGGAAATGGTGTTGGCGCCTTCACGTCAGCGGAGGATCTGGCTGCTCATGTTGTTAGGTCCCAGTGTGATTTTGATTTGGCTGCTTGGGGAGATGCCACTCTAAGCCTGCAAGAGAAGTTAGGCTCATCATGTGGCGTAAGCCGGTTGTCGGTACGATTTGTCTCAATACGGATGGGGCTGTCAGAGATGGTTTGGCTGCTGCGAGAGGAGTTCTGAGGGATAGTGCTGGCTAGTGGGTCGGGGGGTTCGTCCACAACATTGGCTCGGGTTCGGTTCTGGCAGCGGAGTTATGGGGGGTCATCTCGGGCCTTCGCCTAGCACGTGATCTGGGGTTCGGGAGGGTTTCTTTAGAAACAGATTCGTCTTTAGTTGTTCTGTTTTTAGGTAAACCTATAGATCGAAGGCACCCCTTATTTAGTCTTGTGTCTATTGCGCAAGACTTAGTTAGTAGGAACTGGATTTGCCAGTTCCGTCATATCTTCAGAGAGGCAAACCGCGTCGCCGACGCGCTAGCTGATCTTGCTTTTCAGTTTCCTTTGGGCTCGACTGTTCTCGTTTCTCCACCGCCTGTGGTGGTTGAAACACTGTTAGATGATGCTAGGGGACGGGCCACACCCCGGTCTGTTGTGGTCCATCTTGCTTCTGATTCTATCGGATGAGGGGAGGCGTGCCTCTGTTCTTACCAAAAAAAAAAAAAGTAATAATTGGTTCTATCAGTATGCAAGAGCAAAACCACATCTATTTTACGCTCCATCTACACATATCTTTGTAAAAACTAAAAACTCGAACACAATCCCATACAAAACAAAACAACATCGGCCAAGTACACTTTAGAATTAACTCTACTTAAAGTTCGAAAGAGATTAATCTTTAAATGAAATTTCAACAAATAAAATTACTTTAATCTCTTCTCAATTTTATTTGTTTATTTAGCCTTTTCAATTAATTAAAGGTTCGTTTACCATGTCTCATCATAATAGCCTTTGTTTTATAAAAGTACTTTATCCTAAAAAATAATGTTTAGGGCTTGTCTGATTTTAATATCTAGATATAGGTATGAATATGAAATATCAGTTATATTTATACATGTGTTTTAATTAATATATGTTATTTGTTATGTAGATAAGTATATCATTTATGTACATCAAAATGATATTAGATTTTTTTTTATATCTCTCAAAAAATGAGTATATCAAGCATATCAATCATATCCATACTAATCATATACTTGATGCATATCTTATTACCCGTACATGACATATAAATAATGATACCAAACGAGGCCTTAATACATAAGGCTCACAATGAATTTGGCCTTTTGAATTCCTGGACTAAAAACACATTTATTTGTTCCAAAACAAATCCCAAATGTTTTATGTTACGGTTTATAAATCTACTCATAGTTAGTCGAAGACATATAATTTGATTGAGAAAAGGTGAAACACTATTTTATTAGGGAGCTTTGGAGCGAGGCTCCTCAAAGCATGCACGCACAACAGCCTTTAATTAACTTGCCAGATGTTATGGATAAAGCTAGCTAGGGAAGAAATTACTAAAAATGCAAGATATTAGGAGAAAGTTCATCGATCGCTAAATTTTCAGAGTTTGGACGAGCTGAGATAGACGGTTGTAGGAGGAACCATTGGGAGTGAGTGCTTGTGCTGCCTCCCTTTGAAGATGTTTGGCTCTGCACCTCAAACGACAGGCTTCCTCTCCTTCGAACAGTGACCTCACTGTCTTCGCGATCTCCTCCCTCCCTAACTCGGAGGGGCGCACAGCCACCTTGACCTCCTCCACTAACAGGGCGGCGTTCATCCTCTGCTCAGCAAACATTGGCCACGCCAACATGGGCACTCCCTTGCTCAGGCTCTCCATAATCGAGTTCCACCCACAGTGCGTCAAGAAGCCCCCTACAGACGGGTGGGACAACACCTTCGACTGCGGGGCCCACTGAGGGACCAACATTCCAACGCCGTGTGTCTTCTCCTTGAACCCAGGTGGAAAGTACGTATCCATGTCATCCCGGTCGTCGCCTTTCAATCCCAAGTAAGTCCCACTGGAATCGTGGTCCACTGGCTGTCTCACCACCCATACGAACCTCTGCTGGCTCAGCTCAAGGCCCCACGCCAGCTCTTTCATTTGCGCCTTCGAAAGGGTCCCGCCACTCCCGAATGAGACATAGATGACAGACTGAGCGGGCTGGCGGTCCAGCCACTCCATTAACAACATATCATCGTCGGTGTTGGTGCTATAAGGCTCTTCCACGACTATCGGGCCGATATCATAAACGGGCACCTGAAGGATGCTGCCCTCTCTCAGAGCCGCCAATGTGGAGCCCTCTAGATCCTGCCAGGACCTAGTGATGACACCGTCAAAGAGGGGGATCAGAGCTCCGATGTGCATGAACTCCGTGTACTGAGGCTCGTTACGTTGAGTCATAGCTTCGATCACGTCTTCCCGTCTAAGCGGTTTACAACCAGGAATGTTAAGAAACTCGCCGTCGTCAGTGCACTTGTCAAGAACCGGGGAGTAGGCGTGGTAAGCAACACACCATGCACTGGCGACGAGGACATAGCAAGGCAGCGCCAACTCGCGGGCAATGGATAGATACCCGACAGCAAAAAGGTCGAGGATGACCATGGTGGGGCTAGGCTCCCGAAGGCCGCAGATGACCTTCCGGATGGAGGGCGTTGTCTCCCGCATCAGGGCACAGATCTTGACCACTAGATGGGCTCCCGGGTCTACTATGTTCGAGATGTCAGCAGCTGGGATCTTGACTACGCTGATATCTCCTCCTCCTTCTCTTACTGGGGCATGGGTCGCACCACCACTACTTACGAAAAGGATAGTGACTTTGAAAGAGTGAAGAGAGGACAACCGGTTCGCCAGCCCCAGTAACGGGGTCAGGTGCCCCATCCCAGGGCTTGACACAAGCACCGCGTGAGCTCTTCTCGATGCACCTTTCTCCATGGCTAGCTAAGTGAACTTACCAATCCTCCCTTCCACTATATATAAACTAAGTAACTATCCAATTCATCAATTTTTACTCGATAAAACCTCCACCATTTCATTTCTCACACTTGAATTAATAATAATCTATTCCAAAACAACGTGGTAGGATTCCAAAATACGCAATGCAAAATATATATAACCAAAACACTTTAGCATCATTATCCACGACATTTAACAAAACATAATAAATTACTCCCAGTCAATGAGCGAATGGCTGCCCATGTGAGCACTGTGCAGAGTTTGATAAATAAGAGTATAATAAAACTCATACGTAGGTACTTATACGTTATACCTATGGAGGAGAGGGATAGAGTAGTCATCAAAAAGTATCTGATGGTGTTAGGTAGGTACGTAGCCGTGGCATCAATATCAACGACATTTGTTTTTGGTCGAAGTATCAACGACATTTAACATACGACAACTACACGAAGCACGTGGTAAGATCCATAAAATCAGGACCTTTAAACAAAAGATTAATATGATTACCAAACACGTGGTATTAGGTTTTCTCGTCATCGAAACGTCCAATAACCCAAAAAAAGAAGATAATTTTCAAATTACTTGGATATTTCTATTGTTTTTCATGAACACAGATTAAACGAACTAAAATTTGAATTAACTTATCAAATATTATACATTTTATTGTAAAGCTTTGTTATATCATCCTAGAATCTAGTTAAATTAATTTAAATTTCTAGCTTTAATTAGTTTATTGTTTGACCATGGTATACAATAGAAAAACTGTATTATCTAACTTTTACAGCTAGTAGATCAATTATATCCGAAAAAGACTTAGAATGAATGAGATTGAATAATATAATAGTCTTTAACTGATTAACAATATAAATGTTAGAGATCTCAAATACAAGTAGTTATATTCAGCCGATTAGAAAATGTGTTTTCATAAGTACAGTCGAAGCGTATTTATATGATCTCCAGCTCCTCCCGATCACGACCGAGAACATCTCTATCCATGTCGTCCATCCCGCTAAAATTGATCGTGGCTAGTAATCGTCTAGGTAGCCATCCAATGTTACGGTTTCCAACAACTACTTCCTTTGGATATGTAACCGTCCGATCATGACACTGGGCGTCCATTCAAGATGATGGACCAGCGGAACTAGGCTCAACAATTTCCCCAAAACGTGACGGTCAGATGACAAGAAGATTTCGAGGCGGTTCGTTTTTCTAACCATCTCCGGACACGTGTCGACCCTTGATTTTTGATGATTGAGAATATCTGGAAAGATATCATTCCAGTGGGTAAAGTCTACCTACTTACCACCCATCACCTTCTTGGTTGATATGTACCTGAATCACCACACTTGGTTACATATTTTGTTAGTAATAGGTAATATATTTGTTCATTTGCCCTCACCTTCTTCTATGTCTCTAGCTTATCCAGAAAACGAGCCTAATTTGGATCACTCCTCATTATAGCAAGGAGTCGGGCATTCTCCTTCGAGTTGGTAAACGACTTGTATTTAGCTCTAATAAGCTCTCATTTGTTTTTGGAGTCAGTATGTCTTCTAGAGATGGTGTGGAAGGTCATATACTACCGAGGGGAGGAACATATGGTAAAATATAGTAGTTGATGTAGATCAAATCCTCTTTCTGGTTCAGAACTATACTAGGGGTGCATGGTACGTCGAAACGCTCACAGTGTGCCCCAGTTCTGTCAGAACATTTTTACCATATTCTTCCCCAACTTTTAGCGAACATACATATTTTTTAGGGTAGGACGCAAAAAAACTGGCGGGGTGCGCTTTTATTGTTGTCACCTCATTCTTAACATTTTATTTAAGTGTCAGATCATCAACATAACTAAAGGCGCATGGTTCAACTCAACCGGAAAGGTGCCCCCTACATTCCAACACTTTTATATTCATGCTCAAAATCTAAGAAAACAAGTCAAATAAAAAGTGTGCGGTGTAGCTAAATTGGTAAAGTGCGCTAGAGGCTTTGTTAGTTTATTCTTAAAATCTTTGAAATTTTTTCTAACTCTCGCATTTATAGATTCTGTGATGCATTGTGCGGCTAAAACATCAGGGTGCGCCCTTCTTGCAGATTTTCCTCCACTACTAGAAACACCTGATTGGCGACGGAAATTTCCGTCGCTAATCAAGGGATAACCATCGCTAATAGTGGTTAGCGACGGAAGACCGTCGCTAACTCCCCGTCGTCACAGAAATGGTCGCTAAAAGACTTGACGGAAAAACAAAACCGTCGCTAATTAGAGACGGTTTTTGCGACCAAATTCCCTTTCCAGATTTGATGTTCGGAGACCGATTGTTGCGGCGGCTTTTGCGACCAAAATTAGTCGCTAATATGGATCCCCGGGAGACCAAAGTTGGCGACGGTTTTGGCGACTACAATCCGTCACTAATATGTACCTCTGGACACTGATCTCTTGCAACCGGTTTTGCGACGAGATTCCGTCGCTAATGCTGCGTCCATAAGCCCCCAAAACTAAGACGGATTTCCGTCGCAAATCCTGTCCCAATTTTCTTCCACAGGTCATCGATTATCGTTATAAAATACGGTTTCACATGTTCGTTGATGTTAATATTGCGACGGTTTTTGCATTTTTATTGAATTGAAAATTATTATAAAATCAATCGTAAACAAAGATACAAATCATAAATTAAACCGAAATTGTTATTACAAAATGAAACGTAACAAACAACATTCGTACAAAACAAAAAAAAAAGATTTAAATCAACAAAAAACTAAGACTCGGGGGCGGCGACGTCTTCATCGTCGTCGTCGTTGTCTCTCGGTTGCGGACGATGTTCTGGCGGATGGGTTGGCATCATCTTGGCCACCTCATCTCGTAGAAAATGGGACATTCGCTCATGGAGATCAGAATGAAGTCGTGACTGCATTTGTTCATACACTTGTTATAGGATCGTGTTTTAGCAGTTATTGATTGATATCTCTATAGTTCATGAAGCTATAGATGCACAATTATAAGTACAAGATGCGCTTCGTACTTAGGATTGCGCTTGACCCAATTGGAACACTTAGTAATGAATTTACTATTGTCCTCTTATGCGAAAATAGTTCAGACAATAATAAAGCGCACTTTAAGCTATTAAAGCGCACTACAACTTGCATGGAAGAGTTCCAAAACAGTGAGAACCCTAAGCCACTACTTGGCTCGGGATAAAAATCACTCTACTATATTGAAAGAAAGAGATTACAACCTTAGCTTCAACAAGAGCACATGTCAAACTTCTGCACTCTTAAGAAGCTCACTCTCGTACTCTCACTTCTTAAAATACACTACGTTCTAGCTCTAAGAACAAGGCAATTCACTCTCATTACAATAAGCTCGTCTCTACTCGTCGTCCTAGAGTGATAGCTACAGTTCCCTATTTATACATCAAAGCTAAGACTCAACACACTTAACTTGTGATAACAAATTAGAAACTAAGCTAGCTTGCCACCTGACAAGCGTTTTACCGGTCGTTGGTCCTGTCAAAGATAAATCCAACTACTATCCACTAGTCAAGCGGTAAGTCGGAGTCGATTCCACAGGGATCCACAACGATAGTTTATTTCAAGCGTGTTACCAATAGTAACAAAGGTGGTTTTGGTTTGTAAATTTGTGAAAGCAATAGTAACAAAAAATTGTTGGATTTTTGTAAACTTATAACAATGAAAAGCTCACTCTTTCAGTCTCAGCACATTATTCTTATGGAAAGTTGATCATCGAATTCTAATAAAGTTATGTTCTTTTAAATAAATAATCTAGTTGTCCTGCTCTTTGTTCGTAAATAGCAACTAGTCCAAATAGTCCCAGAAACCCTTGTTGTATGCAATAACCAAAGAAATCCTAAGGTTCAACTACTCAACAGCATAAAGATAAAAGATACCATTGGCAAATCACCGATACTCGACATAGGTTTACAATCTCTACAAAAGAAGCACTCGCAAATAGTCTATGCTAATTCTTATTGCTACCTAAAAGACAAGACTTTTCAAATCGAATTATCAAGCCTAGCAGTATGAATGAATAATAATCAACCTAGTTTCGAACCTAGATAAAATCAATACCAATCAATGACAATAAGCACAAGAGAAAATAAAACAATGCTAAAATTATTATTAGAACATAAACATAGAATTCTCACAAACAATTCCTAGAATAAAGGCCTCAACCTAAGAGTGAACTCGTAGGAACTTAGCTAGACATAGCCAAGAGAAAGCTATACATGATGATGGATAAACTAACCAGGATTGAAGGTAGAAGATGGTAGATAGGTGGCAACTTTCCTCTTGGTGGCTGAATTTCTAAGAACTTATTGTAAAGTGGCAAAAGATCTAATCTAACCTAAAAACTAGATGTATATATAGAGTCGAACCTCTAGGGAATAAAATAACTAAGAATAAATGAATAAAATGTGAAAATTTAATAAAATCTGATAAATCCCGGGCTTAAATCCGCATTTTGGGCCGGGTCCGCCAAAAGTCGCGGTCGCTACCTTCAGGGTCGCGGTCGCTACTTTTCACCAATCACTCAGGAACGTCTCAAGTCTCGATCGCTACTTCGGGGTCGCGATCACTACATTCATGTTGAGGCAAAGTCGCGATCGCTACTTTATAGTCACAACCGCTACTTCTTCTTCGAGGGCAACTCTCGACCGAGACTTCTTCGTCTTGGCTCGTCTTCGTCTTGAAACCTTCTCTCGGACTGGTCTTCGTCTTCTGCAAGCTTCCGAGGCATCTCGGCTTCGCCTCTCAGCTCTCCATGGGTGTAGGTGTGGTCGTCTTCTCTCTAGCTCCGTCCCAAATGCACTAGAGGTGAGTACAAATAGGATCTCCATAATACAATACGACATAATAACGCTTAAGAGCATCCCGCAAATCTATAAGTGAACAATCATACTAGATTCCGGGAATACCACTCAATAAGCACCTAAACACCACTAATCCTAAGCTAATAGTCGCTAGTTACACCATATAATAAGCTCTTATCAAACCTCCCCACACTTAAACCTTGCTCGTCCTCGAGTAAGCAAAATAAAGCTCACTCCTCCTAAAAAGCACAAAGGTCTACAGTAAGTGTAAGAAAATTTGCTAGCGACTATACTCCAAACTCCAAAGTGTATATAAGCAACGTACTCTGATCTATCTCCTTATGTCTCCGAGATATCCTACCCAAAACCCTCCTTATCTCTCCACCTTCATATGACACCACTCCATAGCAATAATAATAATCGAACAAAGTGATGTGCTTTTAAGCACAAGTGGAATCCTATTCTCCTCTAAGGGTAAGGGTGCATAAATACGACATAAATAAGGATAAAATCGAGTCTCCCACTCGCTTATACACTTCTTTTTCCTCCCCTTCGAGTAATGTCCTAAACCACTAGATATAATGATAAATCCACAAAGCACAACCACCAATCCTAATTTAAAATTCTGCATCATACAACCACAACAGGATGCATCAAACTCCAAGAATAAGGGAACTAATCCTAGAATCTAACTCAACCGTCGATAATATAAAGCAACCTAATATGGAATGGTAGATATGCAAAGTGTGGATACAATAAGCTCATAAATAAGAGATATAAAAGGCTAAACTAACTCCTTATACCTCCTTGGTGAATCCTAAAACCCGAGACATCCTTCTACTCCCTTCTTATGTCTCATGCGCCATTAGATATGCAATCAATAAATTAATCACAAAACAGTGTAATTCCGGCGCCCTTTCGGGTTTTCACCAAAATCTAAGTGGTAGGAACTATTCTTTTCTTTTCTTTATTTTTCAGGCACCAACCTTTTCCTTTTTAATCCTTTTTTGCTTGCCTGGTTTTTATTCTTTATTTTTCGTGACTTTTTCGATATTTTTCGTCTCTTTTTCGATATATATTTTTTTTGTAGGAGCCCCCCTTTCTGATCTATTCCTTTTTTACTCTCCTTGGGTTTTTTCTGATTATTATTTTTTAAATATAAAACAATGCAAGAGTTCAAAACAAGTAATAAGTTCGTACAGACTTGATTGAAATACGACTCAAAATAGTTCAGCAGAAAATAAGTAATAAAGAAAAAATAAAACACATAAACCTCCTCCTCGGTACGGAAATTCCCTCCCCACACTTGAGCAGCGCATTGTCCTCAATGCAGCAAAAGAGGACCTCATAAAATAGGGAAGGGGGAAATACTGCACTCACTCCGCAGCGTCGATGCCTCCGGTCGCGGTCAAGACAACCGAGTCGCGGTCGAGAAATTTTTCGGAAAATTTTTCCGCAAAGTCGGGGACCGTCGTCTCGGTCGAGACTTATCGGGTCGCGATCGCTACTTCTCCTCGGAGGTAAAGTCGCGGTCGAGACTTATCGGATCGCGATCACAACTTGAGTGATTTCGGGGGTTTAGTCGGTTTTACTCCACAAATAGCTTCTCCCTGCTGACTCCTTAGACTTTCTAATGACACAAACAAAACAAACAAATGGGATTAAGGTTAGTAAAAATCCCCCGGGTTGCCTCCCGGTCAACGCCTTTGTTTAACGTCGTTGGCTCGACGTAACCTTGCTCCTTAGTTTTCTGCACCAGGCTCCTCGAGAGTGACCTCCTCTATTACATCATCGGAAAAGTTCTCATGATATGGTTTTATCCGCTGACCATTTACCTTAAAGGTGTTGTTGTTGGTCTTATCAAAAAGCTCCAACGCCCCATGGGGGAAGACTCGGGCTATGATATAGGGCCCGCTCCATGTAGATCGCAGCTTACCTGGAAAGAGTTGAAGGCGTGAGTTATAGAGTAATACCTTATCGCCCACATTGAAAGTCCTGCGTAGTATGTGTTTGTCATGCCACGCTTTCGTTTTCTCCTTGTATATTGTCGCGTTATCATATGCGTCACGACGTATTTCCTCCAACTCATGCAGCTGCAATTTTCGATGCTCCCCAGCCCTGTCTATCTCCATATTGCCTTTTTGGACTGCCCACCACGCTCTATGCGCTAGCTCCACCGGTTGGTGACATGCCTTTCCGAAAACCAAGCGGTATGGGGACATCCCAATGGGTGTTTTGTATGCGGTGCGGTAGACCCATAGTGCATCGTCGAGACGGAAACTCCAGTCTTTCCTGTTTGGTGCAACTGTCTTTTCTAGCACCCCCTTAATTTGCCGATTAGAGACCTCGGCTTGCCCATTACTTTGTGGGTGATACGTTGTGAAAATTCGCTGGGTCACTCCGTATTTCTTGAGTAGAGCGTTGATCGTCTTATTCTTGAAATGAGTCCCCTGATCGCTGATAAAGGCTTTCGGGATTCCGAAACTAGAAAATATATTCTCTTTGAGGAACCCTGCAACTACTTTTGAATCATCAGTCTTGGTGGCTTTTGCTTCCACCCATTTGGAAACATAGTCCACCGCAAGTAATATATATATATAGATTCCCATTAGATTTAGGAAAAGGTCCCATAAAGTCTATCCCCCAAACATCAAAAATCTCGCAAAAGACTAATGGTGTTTGTGGCATTTCATTCCTTCGGGATATTTTCCCAACCCTTTGGCACCTATCACAAGTTTGACAAAAAGCGTAAGCATCCCGAAAGATGTGTGGCCAAAAGAAACCTGTGTCAAGTACCTTCCTAGCAGTCTTATCGTGCCCGAAATGCCCCCACATGCGTAAGAGTGACAAAAAGAAAGGACAGATTGTACCTCATTATCCGGGAAGCATCGTCGAATTACCTTATCTACGCAGTGTTTCCATAAGTAGGGGTCATCCCACACATAGTATTTTGCCTCGCTTTTGATTTTGTCGCGCTGAGCTTTGGTGCAGGCAGGAGGGAGTTCCCCTTGAACTAGATAGTTCACTATGTGTGCATACCATGGAGTGAAGGACCGGAGGGTGAGCAATTCAGTTTCGGGGGTGTACCTGGGCGTTTCTGCGGAATGGTCGCGGTCGAGACGGGCGGGTCGCGGTCGAGACTTTGTCCCCGTGACGAATTCGCGATCGAGAGGAATGGGTCGCGATCGAGACAATTCACCCATAGCCAAGTCGCTATCGTGACACTTATGTCGGGGTCGAGACATTTCAGCCGTGGCTAAGTCGCGGTCGTGACAATCGAGTCGCGGTCGAGACACAGGAGAGATGTCGATTCGGCATAAGGACTCGTCCGGAAATTCGCCTAGCCTTGGTCTCGCCTCATCACCACCATCATGAACCAGGCGACTAAGATGGTCAGCCACGGAGTTTTCGGACCCCTTTAAATCCCAGATCTCTATGTCGAACTCACTTAATAATAAGACCCAACGGATGAGTCGAGGCTTTGATTCCTTCTTCGTCATGAGATAGCGGATGGCTGCATGATCGGTGTGGATGATCACCTTTACCCCGAGTAGATATTGTCTGAATTTATCGAGGGCGTACACCTCAGCTAACAACTCTTTCTCGGTGGTGGAGTAGTTCTTTTGAGAGCCACTTAGTGTCATTTACGGATAGTAGATAACGTACATTGCTCTCCCCACTTTCTGGCCTAAAACAGCTCCCACAGCATAATCGCTAGCATCGCACATGATCTCGAATGGTAGAGACCAATCCGGCTCCTTGATGATTGGCGCAGCAGTGAGGTGCGATTTCAAGGTATTAAACGCCATCTTACAATCGTCGTTGAAGGCAAAATCCACCTCCTTTTTCAACAGCTCACAAAGTGGTGTCGAGATCTTTGAAAAGTCTTTTATAAACCTGCGATAAAACCCTGCATGGCCAAGAAAAGAGCGAACTTTGGGAACATTAGTAGGATAAGGTAAAGACTGAATTACATCAATCTTCGCCTTATCAACCTCAATCCCTTTGGAGGATACAATGTGACCCAAAACGATACCATGATTCACCATAAAATGACACTTTTCAGAATTTAACACTAAATTGGTCTCTACACATCTTTGTAGAACAAGTTTCAAATTATTCAAACAAGCATCAAATGAATCACCATGGACTGTAAAGTCATCCATAAACACCTCAATAAAGTTCTCAATATATTCGGAGAAGATACTTACCATACATCGCTGAGATGTACCTGGTGCATTGCAAAGTCCGAATGGCATTCTTCGGTATGCAAAGGTACCAAAAGGGCATGTGAAAGTAGTCTTCTCCTGATCTTCCGGTGCTATGGCCACTTGGAAGTAGCCTGAGTATCCGTCGAGGAAACAATAATATGCGTGACTTGCAAGGTGTTCTAGCATTTGATCGATAAAGGGAAGAGGAAAGTGATCCTTACGAGTTATCGCGTTCAGCTGCGGTAGTCGATGCAAACACGCCATCCATTCTGCGTTGTTTGAGGCACCATTTCACCAGCCTCGTTCTCCACTACAGTGATCCCTCCTTTCTTCTTAACCACCTGAGTCTGGCTGACCCACCGGCTATCCGAGATTGGGTAGATCATATCGGCCGATAGTAATTTCAGCACCTCTTTCTTTACTACTTCCATCATGGGAGGGGTTTAGACGTCGCTAGGGTTGTTGGCTCGGCTTAGCTCCTTCCTCTAGTAGGATCCTATGCATGCATGTAGAAGGGCTTATTCCCTTGATATCAGTGATGGACCACCCTAGCTCTGTGATGTTGCTCTTTAGGACCTCCACCAATCTTTCTTCCCGCTCCTGGCCGAGTGCACTCGAGATGATGACCGGTAGCGTGCTGTCTTTGCCAAGAAAGGCATACTTCAGGTGCGGAGGTAGCTCTTGTAGCTCAATGGTGGGTGCCTGCACAATAGAAGGGAGCGGTTTCTCTCTCGGCTATGTAAGTAACGTGGGCCCACCGGCCAAAAGAGTACCTGGAGTATCAAACTCAACTAAGACCTCATTCACATCAGTAGATAATATAATGTCATGCTCCTTAGAGCTTACAATGCTATTTTCTACAACAGATTGGAGTGAGTCAATCCCACACACATCAAAAACTTCCTGCACAATAGGGTCAATCGAATCTACAGATAAAGCAGAATCATCATTCGCAGGGTGTTTCATAGCCTCAAGTATGTTAAAGCTAACTATATCGCCATCGAACTCAAGTGTGAGCACCCCGTTGGCGTAATCTAACTTAGTATTGGTCGTTCTCATGAATGGCCTACCTGGGAGGATAGTCGCAGCCTGGTTGTCAGGCCCCATATCTAATACATAAAAATCAGCAGGAATATTAAATTGTCAACCATCACCAAGACATCCTCGATTATCCCTCTGGGTGAACCGTCGACCTGTCGGCTAGCTGGATCACAATCCCTGTATCAGATAGAGGTCCTAATCCTAGAAGTTCATACAAAGAGAATGGCATAACATTAATAGAAGCCCCTAGATCTAGCATGGCCTTACTAATCTTCTTCTCACTGATGATGCAAGGGATACTAACCATCCCTGGGTCTGAGCACTTCTTTGCTATCTTTTGCAAAATGGCTGCGGACAATCTTTCGCTCACCTGTACCTTTTGCTTACCTTTTCAATTCTGGTTCCTCTTGATGGTGCAGAGCTCCTTTAAGAATTTAGCATAGCGAGGAACACTTTAACAAGGTTTAGGAAAGGGATGTTTACCTCACACTTACTGAATGTTTTGAAAAGTTCTTTGTCATTTGCAGGTCTGCGTGTGTCCCTTCAAGGATTCTAGGAAGGGGTGCAGGTGGTTTTTTTTCGGCGTATAGCAGAGTTAGGTCGCACATAGTCCTCTTGTCGTAGCTTGAAGTCACCTCGTTCCTCGTAGTCATCCTCAACGCGTGCTGTAGGTGAGTCGCGGTCGAGATCAAGGGGTCGCAGTCGAGATGTTGAATCTTCTGGCGAAAGTAGCGGTCGAGACAAATTGTCACGGTCGAGACATTTTTCGGAAATATTTTCGGAAACCAAATCACCGTCGTCTCGGTCGAGACACTCGGGTCGCAATCGCGACTTCTCCACGGGGTCAAAGTCTCGGTCGAGACTTCCTTGTCGCGGTTGCGACTTTTGCTCGGCCCCTTTTTGCAGCAGCTTTTCTCCTCCTTTCTCCTCGAGTTTCCGCCCGCTCCTCGTTCTACGGCGCTGATGTTTCCTATGGGTTTGGCTTTCGTGAGGTTGGAAACAACTTCGTGTAATTGCCCAAATTGCCTCTCGAGATTTCTAATGCTTGATTCGGTTGCTTGGGCATGAGCTGCGAATTGTTTGGTCAGCGACTTTATCATTTCCTCCATAGATGGTTCCTGCGGTTTTTGTTGATATGGTGTGCGGTATTGGTTGTAGTTGTTCCTCGGGTAGTAGTTGTTCTCATATCGAGGTCTGGAGGGGCCAAACCCTCCCATAGCATACACCTCAGCGATAGTTGGATCTTGTAGTTGTGGGCACTCATCGGTATAATGACTCTCATCATCGCAGATACCACATACCCTTGATGGTTGTTGATTTCCACCGACGATACCTTTTATCATGCTTTTCAACTCAGCGATCTCGTCTTTCCATCCTAGCTCTCCGGAGCTCACAGCATTGGCTTCTTTTCTTACATACGTTCTCCCGAAGCTCCTTGTGCCCTCGTCAATTTTGTTTAATCGCGCTCTAGCCTCGGCGGGAGTCAAATTCAGCACACTCCCATTACATGCAGCGTCAACTAATCTCCTCTCGTTGTCTAGTAACCCGTTATAGAGGCGGGTCACCAAATCTTTCTCCTCAAACCCGTGGAACGGGCAGCTCGCTCACAGTCTCACGAACCTCTCAACATAATCGTACATCGTCTCAGCGTCTTGCTGTTCCACCATAGCTATCGCTCGTTTCAACGCAACCGCCTTCTTGGACGGAAAATACTTGTTGAGGAAGGCTTTGTAAAGATTCTCCCATGTGTCGATACTCCCGGTGGGCAGCAAATAATACCACTGGCGCGCGGTATCTTTCAGTGTAAGACCAAAAGCTCTCATCTTTATTTGCTCATCTGTGATGTTACTCGGCTTGTTGCAGCTACAGATGTCGTGGAACTCACTAAGATGCCTGATCGGGTCCTCCCCAACCAAGCCATGAAATTTCGGTAGCAAATTAATGAGTCCGGTCTTTAGTTCGAAATTAACGCCATCATTCAGGTCAGGCAGCGTCACTCCTAGACGTTGTTGCGTCAGATCTGGGTCTGTAAGGTCTCGCAACGTTCTAGCCGCCATTGGTTCAACCACTGGAATTAAATCAAATAAATTTGAATTAGTAGCGCAGGCGTGGACCATAAGATAGGTCCACACCAAGATAACACACAAAGAAACAAACTATGACATTTGGCTCCCCGGCAACGGCGCCAAAATTTGACAAGCGTTTTACCGGTCGTTGGTCTTGTCAAAGATAAATCCAACTACTATCCACTAGTTAAGCGGTAAGTCGGGGTCGATTCCACATGGATACACAACGATAGTTTATTTCAAGCGTGTTACCAATAGTAAGAAAGGGGGTTTTAGTTTGTAAATTTGTGAAAGCAATAGTAACTGAAAATTGTTGGATTTTTGTAAACTTATAACAATGAAAAGCTCACTCTTTCAGTCTCAGCACATTATTCTTATGGAAAGTTGATCATCGAATTCTAATAAAGTTATGTTCTTTTAAATAAATAATCTAGTTGTCCTACTCTTTGTTCGTGAATAGCAACTAGTCCTAGAAACCCTTGTTGTATGAAATAACCAAAGAAATCCTAAGGTTCAACTACTCAACAACATAAAGATCAAAGATATGTAGACCTATGCAATACCATTGGCAAATCACCGATACTCGACATAGGTTTATAATCTCTACAAAAGAAGCACTCGCAAATAGTCTATGCTAATTCTGATTGCTACCTAAAAAACAAGACTTTTCAAATCGAATTATCAAGCCTAGCAGTATGAATGAATAATAATCAACCTAGTTTTGAACCTAGATAAAATCAATACCAATCAATGACAATAAGCACAAGAGAAAATAAAACAATGCTAAAATTATTATTAGAACATAAACATAGAATTCTCACAAACAATTCCTAGAATAAAGGCCTCAACCTAAGAGTGAACTCGTAGGAACTTAGCCAGACATAGCCAAGAGAAAGTTATACATGATGATGGATAAACTAACAGGATTGAAGGTAGAAGATGGTAGAAAGGTGGCAGCATTCCTCTTGGTGGCTGAATTTCTAAGAACTTATTGTAAAGTGGCATAAGATCTAATCTAACCTAAAAACTAGAGGTATATATAGTGTCCAACCTCTAGGGAATAAAATAACTAAGAATAAATGATTAAAAATGGAAAAACTAATAAAATCTGATAAATCCCGGGCTTAAATGTGCATTTTGGGCCGGGTCCGCCAAAAGTCGCGGTCGCTACCTTCAGGGTCGCGGTCGCTACTTTTCACCAATCACTCAGGAACGTCTCAAGTCTCGATCGCTACTTCGGGGTCGCGATCGCTACATTCATGTCGAGGCAAAGTTGCGATCGCTACTTTATAGTCACGACCGCTACTTCTTTTTCGAGGGCAACTCTCGACCGAGACTTCTTCGTCTTGGCTCGTCTTCCTCTTGAAACCTTCTCTCGGACTGGTCTTCGTCTTCTGCAAGCTTCCGAGGCAGCTCGGCTTCGCCTCTCAGCTCTCCATGGGTGTAGGTGTGGTCGTCTTCTCTCTAGCTCCGCCCGAAATGCACTATAGGTGAGTACAAATAGGATCTCCATAATACAATACGACATAATAACGCTTAAGAGCATCCCGCAAATCTATAAGTGAACAATCATACTAGATTCCGGGAATACCGCTCAATAAGCACCTAAACACCACTAATCCTAAGCTACTAGTCGCTAGTTACACCATATAATAAGCTCCTATCACCACCTCATCAATCCGTGTGCTCAACCAAGTTGTTAGAAATAATCAAACGAACAGAATTGATTTGGTTTTGTTCTTCTATTGTTGATCGTCGCCACGTATGCAATCCGTGCCTTCACGAGCTACCCGTCTTCCTTCCACGCTGGCAATCCTTGGAGTTGCTTCAAGAAATCCCAAAACCCTTCTAGCACCCCACGTGCACTCAGTTTTCGATTTCCTGCTCACCAACCTTTACCAAGCATTTGGGAAGCTCTATTCTGCAAGTGAGTGCACCCTTGCTTCTGTGGACTCTCGTTGATCAACAATACAACCCTGATTTATTCAAGCGCCCTCTTGGCTTGAGAAGCTCGATTCCTCTTGCTTCTGGACTAGATTGGAGTTATTCAAACACCGTTTGCGAAACTAGATTTCTCCGCTTGATGTTAAGCGTGACTGGAACAGTCGAAGCGATCTCTTAGTGATGAAAGCGCAACCCAACAAGTCGTCTTATGATTACCTCGGTAGCTTAGAACACAAAGAGATTAGATAGATAAGTTTGTTATCATCAAAACAAAGAGAAATACATTGAGCTTTCATATTTGACTATCAAAGCTCAACTAACACTTGTGCTTCCATCCGCTCTTCCATTTGCCGCATTTGCGCTTGCTTCTGCGTATTCCATTGCGCTTGCATTTCTTGCATCTGGCGCTGAACATCATCTTGGCTCATCCGAGAGGACGAACTAGGCTGAGATGGCCTGGCTCGACGCGCCCGGACGCATGATGTGTTGATGTATGCACCGGCCACTGAACCGAGTCCGTACACCCGATTCTTCTTGTTGACGCCCTCCATTTCTAGATAGATCTGTGTCGCATCCACGTTATCCATACTCGCCTCTTGACCCTCTTCGATCGGTGGCTGGGATGAGGGACCATCTTCTGGGAGAGCGCTTCCTACAATAACCGATGAAAACATAGTATAGTTAGGTACTAATAAATGTGTCATAATATAATTATAATTTATAAAATATATTTCATCATCTTCTTCGCCCTCGAGTCTACTGGGACAGGCCTCTCCTTGTCCTTCCTCGACGTGTGTGTGGGTATACAGCTCGGGAGCCGTCGGAGCGCGACCGAGCTCCTTGGACTAACAAACAAACAATACAAATTATTAGTATGTCAGAAAATTAATAAATTTCATTATACGAATCGAAAAAAATAAAGTTAAGAATCAAACCAGGATGTCATAATAACCCATGAAGGATCGGGAGCCTCCCGTGTGGCGCGCCCATCCGGTGCCTCACCCTCAGGCACGCTCATGCAATTGGCATGAGCAGTGCGGGACCTGTTTCTTCTTCTTCCTCTGAGTCCCAATGGTCCCTTCTAGTTTGGCCCC